>NC_045156.1:3865000-3867500 GCF_900700415.2 Clupea harengus
CAACCCTTTTCTGCGTGTGAAGGCCGCCAATTATTACCGCCAATTATTAGGAGCCTAGCGTGATCGTCTGGGTCTGCTTTGATTGTGTTATTTGGCACTTTTGGTCTTTGGCAGACATTGGGGAGGTGTCCTGATTTGAGTACTGTCTGCTGTCGATGTTATGGGGAGTCAAGCAACGTTGAATGCCTGCCATCCTCTTCAGGAGGACGTGGACTACTGTCAGTCAACAACGCCATTTTTTTGCTGCCAGACTTTAATTACATACTAAAGGGCATTAAATAAACTCTTGATTTTGCAATCAGACTACGTGTGTGTGTGTGTGTGTGTGTGTGTGTGTGTGCATGTGCGTGTGTTTTCCTTTTTTGCTTTTCAGCCACCCATCAGCGCATCAAAGACGCTGCAAGGACTGGCAAGGTCTTGCGAGAGCTTTTTAGGGAAAGGGCACAGATTCAGCAAATGGACATAATGTGCGACAAAGCGACACCCCACAACCCTTTTCTGCGTGTGAAGGCCGCCAATTATTACCTTTTACGAGGAAGCGGACATGCACGTGAGACTGCTTAATGAGTACAGCACCACCCACCCAATCCAATTCTATTCCACGTGTGATTCGCCTCTCATTTTGAGAAGAGGTCACTCTGAACAAGGCTTTTAGCACTGATGGTGTGTGAAGATGGGTAGCACTCTTCTCAAGGGCTTCCATCATCATGTGTGTCAGACTGTGTATCACCAGCTATTATGTGCTTTATGGGCTCGGAAGGGGGGTGGTTTAAACACTGCTCTATCATTTCATTCGCTTCCGTTCCTTAAACTGCTAGCCCTTTCTCCCTGCCTCCCCCCGTCACTTCACACTTTATCTGCGAGTCTCTCCTCTGTTAAAACTGTAAGCCAGGGGGATGTGTGTTTATCGTTTAAATACAGCCCTTGGCCTCAGCTCAACTCCTCTCCTGAGAGCTTTTCAGGGAAAGGGCACAGATTCAGCAAATGGACATAATGTGCGACAAAGCGACACCCCACAACCCTTTTCTGCGTGTGAAGGCCGCCAATTATTACCTTTTACGAGGAAGCGGACATGCACGTGAGACTGCTTAATGAGTACAGCACCACCCACCCAATCCAATTCTATTCCACGTGTGATTCGCCTCTCATTTTGAGAAGAGGTCACTCTGAACAAGGCTTTTAGCACTGATGGTGTGTGAAGATGGGTAGCACTCTTCTCAAGGGTTTCCATCATCATGTGTGTCAGACTGTGTATCACCAGCTATTGTGTGCTTTATGGGCTCGGAAGGGGGGTGGTTTTTTGGGGCCCCAATCAAGCCCCTGGTGCTCAAGTAAAAAAAGAAAAAGAGGCTCCCCCGGCACTCATTTCCTGGTACTGAGGCCTGAAATAATAGTGATGGCTTTGAGAGGATAATTCAGGCGATTCCAGGAAGAAGGTCCATGTGGATGTGCGAGTGAAAAAAAGACCTGTAATGGTCCACTGCGTCTCCAAAAGAGAGTGCGAGTGAGAGAGAGAGAGCAGAGAACGGAAAGAAAAAGAAGCGGAACAGGGATGGAGGAGAGTAAGGTAGATGTAGGTAGTGGAGATGGAAGATGACGAGTTGGAGGATGAGGAGATGGAAGCTGAAGGTTGAGTAGAAGACCAGCGGGTAGAGAAGATAAAAGAGGAGAAGAGACGAGGAGAGGAGTGGAGAGCGGAGAGCATCAGTCACAGCTGAAAGACAAAACGAAGGCGAGATAAAGGCTCACTTGTCAGGCCGGCCAGGCACCTGCAGACGGAGGCGGCATTTGTTGGCACTCTGGATCTGGTCCTCTTTGATGCGGATGAGCCTCTGAAGTGCCAGGCACCAGTCCTGAGCTACGGTCGTGTTCAAGTTCTGAGAGGGTGAGACAGAGAGAGAAAGAGAGGGAGATAGAGAGAGAGATAGAGAGAGATGCTGAGTCCTATGTTATGCCATGCCAAAAAAGCAAATATCCACCATCCTCACTTTCAGAGAGGTTCATGACTTGAGCTGCTATACAATTTTTACACCCTGGTAGAGTTTACACATTTACTTTTCCTAGACGTTTGTCTCTGAACTCCTGTCCATCCTCCTACTACTGCACACACACACACACACACACACACACACACACACACACACACAAACACACACACACACACACACACACAGACACACATCAAAGCTGTTGTGACACAAGAGCTGCTCTTACTCTTTTGTCTTCCAGACATCTAAAAACTATTATCTGCCTCATGCACACTGAGTGCATTCCTTTCAAGGGTAATTTTCCTTCTCCTACAGAGCAATTGGTCCAGACTGCTCTGCTCCCAACAAGACAACTACTCAAAACAATATCCTTCGGTCATAAATAAATAAACAAACAAACAAACAATCAAACAAACAAAAAAACTAACTTTTTGCTGTTTTGGATGGCTTGACATTCCGACTTCTTCAGTTGGAAGAATTATAAATATTCGTCTGAGGCAAGTCAGAAAACA
>NC_045156.1:3882500-3942500 GCF_900700415.2 Clupea harengus
GTGGGAGGACAGGCAGGAGGGGCAGTACTGGAGGACTGCAGTGGTGTTGGCTGAGGGGTTTGTTGGAGACTGACCTGCAGCAGGAGGATGAACTGAGGGAAGCGCTGAATGGGCTTCACCATCAGGCCATACAGGGTGATGCGGTCGGTGCTGGAGGCCTGTTTCCTCTACAGGAGAGAGAGTGAGAAAGAAGGAGATGAGAGAGAGGGAGGGAGAGAGAGAGAGAGAGAGAGAGAGAGAGAGGGAGAGAGAGAGAGGGAGAGAGCAGACAGATTAAAAAGATTCACACTTCAGATAGGGGAAGGAAGACAGCATCACCACAGAGAGGAAGTGTGTCCAATTAGATGAACAGAGAGAGACTGCGAGAGAGAGAGAGGAGAGAGAGAAAGAAAGGCTGTACCCTGAGGGAGGAGGAGATCTTTGAGCGATGTGGAAACGAGAGAGCGAGTGGGTGAGGGTTAGTTTTACTGTATCGATTCCCAATGTGTGTGTGTGTGTGTGTGTGTGTGTATATAAGTGATAAAGGGAGAAGACACAAAGAGAACGTGTGTTCTTATGAGTAGGTGGTAGTAATTAAACACAAACTTGGGTCAAATGCAAAATTCATTATGTTTAAGTTTTTAATTGTTAACACATCCTGCATGAAGTTTTAGGATTTCGAAAGACTAAATAGAAATGTCAAACGTTGGTTTTGATCAAATTTCTCACACTCAGTCCAGAGTTAATGCTCTCCTCTGGGCAAAACCACCAGTTTTCACCCCTTTATCTGAACACATGAAGCAGATAACCTCAAATTACAGCAATTTCATGGTGACAGTGGAGGCATTGCAGGAGAGGACCAACACTATTTTTCGTTTTAGAAATGTTCTTTTTCTCTGTGTTTTCATCTGCAGTTGGTGCTCTTTAGCAAAAAAAAAATGAAACCCTGATAATAACACCTAAAGACAATGTGAAATCGAGGACACACCTTCTATTTATGGTACCGTAATTTCCGGACTATTGAGCGCACCTGAATATAAGCCTCACCCACTGAATTTTTAAAATATAATTATTTTTAACATAAATAAGCCGCACATGTCTATAAGCCACAGGTGCAGCCAGTTACAATAAGTGCACTGTTGCTTTAAGAGAGCACAGTTGCAAGAGTCAATCAGAAGCTAGAACGTTAGATTGAAGACAGTGAGATAGAAGAAAGACGCTAAGTTGAAACCAATGAGCTAAAGAACTTGAAAAGACTGAATTTGTATTGTTGTAAACTGTTTTGAGTTGTGTTCTGTCTACGCCGGTAGACTGTGGTTATTTTGACATTAGTTAAGTTATTGAGATACTGAGAAATCGCGTGGAGCTAAGCATCCATGCTAGCATCCTAGCTCCACAAAGCCACCGTAAACACAAAGCCACCGTATACAGTCACAGGTATCATAATCCATAAATTAGCCGCGTCGTTGTTTAAGCCGCAAGGTTCAAAGCGTGGGAAAAAAGTAGCGGCTTATAGTCTGGAAATTACGGTACTCTGTTCAGTTGAGAAGTTAAGTATGTAGTCATGTGAAAATAAACTGTAACACATATCTTTGGAGGTGGCCGCAGCCTAAAATAAAACAATGGGTTGTCCTTTAAAAGATATTTAAAAGAAATGTATGTTGTCAGAGGGATGTTCAATCACATAGTCTTGGAGAGTCTTAGAGAAGTTTAATATAGGAACTTTTTAAAATCAAGGATCCTAACTGTCAGCGAAAAGTGTCTCATGGTTCAAAGGAGTATCCTACTTTGGAGCCGAAATTTGCTTAAAAGCTGAAAAAATCCTCAAAAGCATTTTACGAATAGGCTTCTCCAAAATAAATGAACAAACGTTCATTGAATGGAACTGAAGAGCTGAGACAGAAGCCCCCAGGGCTCAAGATTATATCTTCTTTTATTATTATATTAATGTAAGTGTTTATGTGGACGGCTCTCACCTTAAGGAACTCCAGAAAGGCAGGTTTGGACATGCAGGCCTTCTTGATGAGAGCCATGGCATTGGTGAAGTTGTTCACATAGTCGCTGTACACGTCCAGCACCATGGACTTGGAGAACTGGGGAAACAAGATTGGTCATGTTTAGAGGGAGGGCGAACGCTTTCTTGTGACGCTTGAAGACAGTCGACGGAAAAACCAGGAAGAGGGGAAGAGACGCTTTGTCCTCAAAGAAAAGCTTCTCTATTTTCATGCCACGTTCATCGCCATTTTTTGTAGAGACAAGACAAAAAGTAACTTGACAACAAATACTTTTCAGGTAAAAAGTCGCATTCAACCTCCCTTTACTCAAGCAAAATAACCCCGGAGAAGAATGGGCTTACAAACCTCTTCTCTCCAGCAGAAATGACACACCACGGCGAGATACGACATTAGCAGTAGACTGCATTACAAATATCTCACCCGCTGTGAGATGGAATGATAAACAGTAGCCCCAGAAAGCTGACAGAAAATCCCCTGTAAAGCCTTTTCAGAGAGGCTGGCATTCCGATATGCACTGGAGCTCGCTGCTGCTTTATACTATGAAGCCATGGTTCATTCCTACTGGTTCAACCTGACTGCTTTTCCTCCTTCGGGTATCCACAGGTGAGCCACGCTCTTGAGAATAATGGGAAAGGGATGATAATTTCAGTCAGGTACTTATGGAGGTCTGATCTGTTTACCATTGGGGGGGGGGACCAAAACACTCCACAATCCATTATGGGGAGGCCTGTTGAGAGCAGGGAGTATGGCACGCATCCATTCATTCAGCTTTGATTAAGCACAACCAAAGCTGCTGACGCCAGCAGTGGGGCTGAGGGAGGGGGGAGGGAGGGGGGAGGGAGCGCGAGCGGGTGGGTGGGCGGGGAGGAAATTAACGAGTAGCCCAAAGGCTTCTGGTCCTATCTACCCATTTCTCACACACACACACTCATACACAAACACACTCAGAAAAACCCACTCTGAGTCGTCTCAGACAAATATGTGTACATACAATCACACACACACACACACACACACACACGGTCCTTATGTTTTGTTTGGCTATCCCTCATATACACACGCTAACTCGAGCACATTAACGCATTCTCATTCTGGCTCTTGCACACACTTTAAGACTCTAATGCGATGAGGCTCTCTATGTTGTTCTCACACACATTCACAAGCAGGCACTGAAGCCTGCCTGCCCACCCCTAAGTCATGCACTCATACACACTCCCACACACACACACACTCAAATATATACAGTGTGATCCTCACACACATTCAAACATTACACGCGCACACACACAGAAACACATGATCACATCCACATATCTACATCTATATGTACACACTGTTGTGCACACATGCAGAAAAGAAACATCCATCATGGATGACCATTAATTTAATGTATAGAGGGAATCAATGGTAAAAACCGTGTAGGCCAAAGTGTGCATGTGTGTGTGAGAGAGAAAGAAAGAAAGAGTGTGGGTGTGGTAGTGAATATGTTCCTAAGGCTGTGAGTTGTGTGTGAATGTATGTGAGCATAAGGTGTTTGTGTGTGTGTGTGTGTGTGTGTGTGTGTGTGTGTGTGTGTGTGTGTGTGTGTGTGTGTGTGTGTGTGTGTGTATTTGTGTACGTGGGTGTGTGTGTGTTTATCTTGTGAACATATAGGCATGTTCATCTTGTGAACATATAGGCATGTTCATCGTGCTGCAGGCGGGTCTCAGTGGTCGAGATCAATGGAGTCACCCCGCACACACACACACACACACACACACACACACACACACACACACACACACACACAGAAGGGCAGGAGAGAGGCTGTGTGGAGCACTGGGGCTTTCCTTTAACCGGTAAATAATGAGCATGTCTTATGGATGATCACCGCACTCAGGGTCATCACACCACACTCATTCATTAGTCCATTAAAGAGCTGGCGGCAGAGCAACGCTCGCACCGGGAGCACCGGCTTCATTTGCGGCACGCGGGGGAATCCCTCAGGGGTGTAATAGATTCCGCATCTGAGGTAAAAGTACAGGGTCTCATGGGTACCGCAGAGGATTCAGACGGTGAGGGCCACTTGCTCACGTGAGCCCATATGGGCCTTATTCGCAAACCAAGCCGTCACCATTTTGTTGACATAGAAACCCCCCGCCCCCTACGTAGCTAGTCAGCCCAGTGTTGACAGCAGATTTGAGTCACTAGTACGCGATGGCTTCAATAAGTAATGTTAGATATGCAGATAAATGTGAATTCTAGATCTGTATGGTATAATTATGATCGCCGCTGCGCCAGTGTTTGACAACGTTTTCATCCTTCTTCTACTAACATTATTTTCCCCACTCATTTTTGGTGGACAATATCATCTACTTAGACTTCACCAATTCACATGAAACTTGGTATGGTTGTAGACCCACATAGCTGATATGAACAGGGCTCTCAAGTTTTGAAGACAGGCAAGAGTGACATACCGCCCCGGCCACGCCCCCATTCCACCCGCCCCGCCCCTGTCGTATGCCCACATACCAGCGCCCCCTTTGTTGTTGTTAATAATAATTCGTTTTTTTTACCTGACATCTTTGAAAGACAGATGCAATGATTAATGCATCCATGGCCAGGATATTTATAACATGCTAGTATGCCTAATGAGCTCGCATTCACAACTTCACCAGGCGTGAAGCCTCGGAATCTGAATATTATGTTCAAGCAAACACATTTACAAAAAATAATGCCCATAACATCATTGAATATTAAGGGCTGCCTAATATTAGTTCGAATTATAGGCTATATATATTTTTAATAGGCCTACTCGAATTTATTATAGTCTATTAACGAAGTTCGGAGTCAAAGCTATAGTGAAAAGGCAGGCTGTAGCCTAAAACTGTTGGCTACAAACACTCATTAAAAACTGACGCTAATTATCTGGGAAATATTCTCTAACTGCAGTCAAGTTGTCATTGCTTGTGTCAAACCATTGTGAATTTGTTGTAACATTAAAACAGGAGACGACTTACTCTTTGTAGAAGACTGATGCTCGGAGCTCCAGTGGTTTCCTCAGGTGAACGAAAACTTTCTGAAGATCGCTCACGCGCAATTCCAGGATGCTTTATTTTCATTGGTTGCTGGATTAAATCTTACCCAGATACAACTGATACAAAGAGACGTTTTTCTGATTGGCTATTGTGTAGCCCATTTTTTTTTTTGATTGGCTGATAAGTGGCACCTCACGGCAGAACTCCAGGGTATTCGGGGAGACGTGCTTGAGGTCATGTTTGCGCGCTGCGGCACATTAAATAGCCTAGAGTTTTTTTTCAGCGTGAGAAATACGATGTGTGGCGGGAGTGCGTGACTGAAGACCGAAATGAGTGACTGTCACGCTCAATGCGTGACACTTGAGAGCCCTGTATGAATATACCGTTTGTGTCCCTAGGTGTGTCTTTCTATGTCAACAAAATGGCCGCGGCAGGCTATTGTGACGCTGATAGAATAAGGCCCATACTGACACAAACATGAGCGCTTAGGAACGCCTGGACAAAATGAACATGGAGACATTGGTGACAGTGGACAATGGAGACACAAACATACGCTCATACACAAATACACTCATATATACATACATGCACACAAACAAGCACACATGCACACACAAACACATCTCTCACAGGAACACACAAAAACACATTATCTCTCGCTCTCTCTTTCTCGCTCTCTGTCTCTTTCTCTCACACACACACACACACACACACACACACACACACACACACACACTATTAAATCCACACTCCATTACATGATTGTCTCTAACGGGATTATCTGGCACTCACGGAGGCAACGAAGAGGTCACCAATCATCTCGCAGGTATCCCACTCCGCCACGCGGGAAGCCAGGGCGATCTGGAACATGGAGTGGCACTGGGTGATCTCGCGCAGCCGGTAGAAGATGGGCCGGATCTTGCGTGGGCTCAGGATGCGGGGCTCGGCCTCCAGCAGGGGGCGTTGGTACTCCTAGAGGAAAAGGGGGGATGAGAGAGTTCAGTGGAAGTGGGAGAAGGTCTTAAAGGTGGAGTCGGGACTTTCGTTAAATATTAAGTGAAGCCAACATTAGGTTATAATGTATCTGCACTGTGGCTATGTGCTGTCAGGGGGATTAACAGCTTAACCTTTGAAATTGCTCACTGTTTGTTTCAGAGGTTGCCTTACAGTTAGAGATTCAGGGTTGGCTTTAGAGGGGGCGGCATTGCCTTAAAGAGCAGTCCTCCCTTTTGACTGACAAATGAGTTTGTACAGCATTTGTGTTCAGATTGTTTTATTTCAGGATTTCAGGATTTTGATTTATGGCACTTCAAGCGCTCTTTCACTTACATAAATAATAAAAAGATAGAAGACGGAACACATTTGACTGCGTTCAAAAGAGCAGAGACAAATCAAACGTCAGGAGGTCTTTAAAGCGCGGAACTGATTCAGAGATGAGAGACTGCTCTTAGAGGAGCTCGTCCCTCATCTCTTTTATAAGGGCACTGTATCACCAGCTAAAGTCATGAAATGTTTCAACAAGAGCAAGCTATCCTCGGAATTCATCTCTGACACGGGCGCTCTGAGTTACTGCTACACTCATCACACATCTATCCCCAGATAGCCATGATGAAATCCAGTCTGTGCTGTGGCGCAATGCATACGTGTATATGAACCGACATTGATTTTTTTTTTTTGCTCACTCGCTCCACATTGCTTGCGCACACACGCACGCACACAGACACACAGACACACACACACACACACACACACACACACACACACACACGGGCGCGTGGGTCTCCTGACTGATGCTATGAATAAGAAATGAAATGAAATCTTCAGATGCCCCAAGAAAGAAGGAAGATATTTATAGAATACATTCTTCCTGTGCTGGAAATCTGTGCATTTGCCATGTAAGGTAAGCACTGCTTCAGAGCGGAGAGGGAGAGTCAGGTCACCTGTGCGATGTAAAGGATATGAACATGAAGCTCCGGCTCCAGCAACACCAACTCTTCCCAGTTTAATTAAATGCCCTTCACCCTTGGCTGTGACCTTCAGACAGAATAGCTGAGCTTCTCCAATAGTGTAACAGTTGTAGTTGTAGTTGTTCTAGATTAGTCCCTTAGGGTATATACCCACTTAATAGAAGGGAGTTCTGACAACCATCAACCAACATCTAATGGTGTATTTTGTGTTAACGCTGCCTGGAGCACCCCTACACCCCCCCCCCCCCCCCCCCCACCAACAGAATCATAAAGCAAGGGCAAATTAGAGCCAGTAAAGACCCAAAGCAGCAAACAATATCACACAAATTTGGCCTGATGTCTTTTTTCTCTGAGTGGACTAATGAACGAGGCTCCTCCATTCACCCTGCGCAGTGAGACGCGTCCAGACTTAATCTGGTTTCCATGGGACCCCGCTGGGATGCTATTCCCTCTATGGCGCCACGCTTCATTCGGGTCTCGCTAAGACTCCCCAGGAGGCCAGGATTCTGCCAGGCTGACAGCGCTGCGTCTGGCCGGCCTCTCTCTCCGGGAGTCAGGACGGGGGGAGAAGGCAAGGAGGCGAGGAGGAGAGGAGGAGAGAGAGAGGGTGAAGCGGCGATCAGACTCACCTGAAGGATTCTCTTCAGGGACTCCAGGTAGCTTCTCTCGCTCTGGACGATTGAGCCGAGGATGTGGCGGCGGACGATCTGGGCCGAGAAGAAAAGCAGGCAATTAGAGGGGCTGGCGGAGACAGGGTAGCGCCGGGGGGGGGGGGGGGGGGGGGGGGGGGGGGGTGCAGAGGGGGAGCCTGGGTAATTAAGGACACACTGATCCATTCTGTCCAATTGTCTGGATGGCTGAGAGCGGACAGGGGGAGTTTAGTGAGTGGTGGGGGGGGGGGGGGGTTGTGGGGTGGAGGCAGGGTGGGTGTGTAGAGTAGCAAATGTTGGCTAGTCTAGTTTCTCATATTTTGTGTGTGTGTGTCTGTGTGTCTGTGTGTCTGTGTGTGTGTGTGTGTGTGTGTGTGTGTGTGTGTGTGTGTGTGTGTGTGTTTATGAGAGAGAGAAAGAGAAAGAGAAACTGAGAGTGTGTGTGTGTGTGTGTGTGTGTGTGTGTGTGTGTGTGCGTGTGTGTGTGTGTGTGTGTGTGTGCGTTTGTGTGTTTATGAATGTGTCTATGTGTATTAAATTATGTATGAAGAGAACGAACAAACTTGCTCGCTCTGACTGTTACACTGCACTGACAATGTGAGGCAAATGTCAAACCTTCCTCTCCCTCTATCTCTCGCTGTCACTCTTTTTTCTCTCTCTCTATTCTCCTGCCCCCCTCCTCAGTGATCTGCCTTTTCCCTATTACTTTCCCTCTGAATAAACACTGTCTATTTTCACTCACACACACGCACACACTCGCACGCACGCACGCACACACACACACACACACACACACACACACACACACACACACACACACACACACACACACACACACACACACACACACACACACACACACACACACACACACACACACACACACACACACACACACACACACACACACACACACACACACACACACACACACACACACCGACAGACAGACACACACACACACACTGACCTGGTGGCTGGTAAGTCCATCTGGCATGGGCCCCAGTTGTGGAGGAGGATGCTTCGCCTCTGACACGGTTACATCCAAGTATCCCGCATCATCTTCAGCATCCTCTGCAGAAGCACGCACACACAGACACACACAGACAGACACACACACACGCACACACACACACACACACACAAACACACACACACACAGGCGCATGCGGACACACGCCCGCACACAAAGAAATGGAATGAAACACTATATTTTATCTCCTATCTACAGTACAACAGAACTGAACAAACACAATCAGAACATATCCCACCCTACAAAAAAGAAGGCTCACATGGCCTGATAAATCAAAAGCAGGAAAAGTCTGGCACACACACCAATATAGACACACGTTGAGAAACATTCAAACTTCCTCCGCCAGATCACAAAGCAGCCAGTCAGGAAAAAAATGTATATTTGTGGACCATAGTTGCTTCAATTAAAAAGTCTGGGGAAGATGGCAAAGAATAATAAATAAACACCCTAAAAGTAAGAGTTTTTGTTTGGCCTTTTAACCTCTGCCAGATTGTTGGAGAAGTTTCCATTCTCCTTTGGTTATCTGTGTCCCAGCCCCAGAGGCCGGGCATCTCCATTAGCAGAGGCTAATCCTGTCCCCTTTGTGCTGAACGGCATTGTGGGAACAGGAGACAGTCATGGGGAATTTTCCGCCCGTCTCTCCCGCACATCAAAAGCCCGCGTCAGCCACAATGGCCGCCGATAATCGGAGCACGCCAGCTTGACTTGATCCCAGCTCCCACGCCCCCCCTCCTCTTCCTCCTCCACACCAATCCCCCCTACCCCCCGCTTCATTTCCTATATCTTACATCATCGGGATGGCTTTATTTTCTTTGCCTTGAAGTCCTTTGCTCTTCAAGCAGAGGGATATTAAAGGGGCTGTGGGAAGTGTCTCCCATTTAAAAAAAAAAAGAAGAACATCACAGAAGTGAGTGGTGGCACTGGTCCGTCCCCCCCCGGCCTTTTGTCTCATTTACAGGCACAAGAACATCCACCCCCCGCACCCACCTCCCCTCCCCAATACTGGAGACTTGTAACGGCCCCCACACTCACCCGAGCGGTCCTTCCGGTGCAGGAAGGAGACTCTCCTCATGACGGCTATTTTGGTCTTCTCCAGACCATCTTTGGTCCCGCTCCGTGCTGCTCTCATCAGCTGCTGCACCTGTGGAGCAGAGAGAGATGGAGAGAGACAGAGAGAGAGAGGGTTGGAGAGGGGAGATTGAGAGAGTGAGAGAGAGTTGGAGAGAGGAGAGAGAGAGGGGGCAAGAGCCAGATAGAGGAGAGCGAGAGAGAGAGTGTTGGAAAGAGGAGAGAGAGAGGGGGCAAGAGCCAGAGATTGAAGAGAGAGAAAGAGAGAGAGAGAGAGTTGGAAAGAGTAGAGAGAGTGAGAGAAAGATGGCAAGACAAGAGAGAGAGGGGGCAAGAGCCAGATAGAGGAGAGAGAGAGTGTTGGAAAGAGGAGAGAGAGAGAGAGAGACATAGAGAGAGAGAGTTGGAGAGAAGATAGACGGAGAGAGACAGACAGAGAGAGTTGGAGAGAGGAGAGAGAGAGGTCAAGAGCCAGAGAGAAGAGAGAGAGAGAGAACAGCATGAGAACAAATGCCCTGCTCCATCCCTACAGGTTGTGTTTCTTCAGAAAGGGCAGATGACCCACTGAGAGAGAACAGGTCCCTCTGCGAGAGTCCCTAGTGGGGAAAGGTCAAGCAAGGCTAAAAACAACGCTTCGACACTCATCCTCCTGACAGCCTGTGTTTGGTCAGTATGGAGCTGAGAGACAGAGCAGTGGGAGACCTTCACAGACAGTGTCTTCTCAGAGCCTCAAAAAAAAGCAGACTCTTTTAAGAGGAAGTGGCTGTGGGGAGGCTATTTTAAACACTTTTTTTTTTTTTTTAAATCTGCACCAGCTTCTAGAAAGCAAGCATCTCATGAATTGGGAGCATTTGGCAGGAAGTATTGGTGGCAGTAAACATCAGGCTGTTTACTTCATTTATTCATGAGGCCTCACAACCTAAAAGAGCTGTTCAGGGGGAGGGGAGAGGAACTTTAGCTCATTCTCAAGAGCATATGCAAGTGAGTGGGATACTAGCACTCAGAAGATGGGGGAGTTGGTGGAAGAGAAGAGAAGAGAAGAGGAGAGAAGAGAAGAGGAGAGGAGAGGAGAGGAGAGGAGACAAGAGAATATGGAAGAAGAGAAGAGAGGAAATAAGAGAAGAGAAGAGAAGAGAAGAGAAGAGATAGTTTGCCACCTTTCATGAAGCTACTTCAATGACCCTCCACTTTGTGTGCAGAAAATAAAAGGACTGGATTTTAAGCAGATACATACTGTAGCTACATGACAACCCAAGAATGCACACACTGCCCTTTCCAAAATTGCATAAGAACACAAAGTCTTGATGATATACTAAGAACAAATTGTGTGTCCTTCCAACACAAACCCCAGCAGACAACAAAAAGACATGGCAGGTTGATGAGGCATGGCTTTCTGGAGTTTTCTCACACACCTCTTACTTACACAGGGGTGACACAGTCCCAAGCAGCCTGACCTAATAAGTCCCACAGAGACCCACTCCTTCCTCTAAACCTTTTGGGCCTTTTCCCAAAAGTGTCATGGTGCAATGACCATTGCTAAATGCTAAAGCGATTATTATTTATTACTCTCTCTCTCTTGCCCACTTCCTCTCGCTCTCTCTCTCCCTCCCTCCCTCCCTCTCTCTCTCTCTCTCTCTCTCTCTCTCTCTCTCTCTCTCTCTCTCTCTCTCTCTCTCTCTCTCTCTCTCTCTCTCTCTCTGTCTGTCTGTCTGTCTGTCTGTCTGTTATCATGGTTGTTGCTTTTGGAGAATGCACCCCCAGATTGGGCCGTGGCTCAAGGATGGAGCTGCTCCAGATCAGGAAATGGATCTAGCCTGGCATCAGCTTCTATCTAGGACTCTCAGATGGACTGTGGATGGAGAGATGGAGGGTTGGATGGGTGGGGAGATGAAGGGGTGGAGTGGTGGAGGGGTGTAGAGATGGAGAGATGAAGGGGAGGAGGGTTGGAGAGGTGGAGGAATGGAGACAAGGAGGAGTGGAGGGATGGAGAGGTGGAAGGATTGAGAGTTAGAGGGATGAACGGATGGAGAAGTGGAGAGATGAAGGGGTGGAGAGATGGAGGGGTGGATAGGTGGAGGAATGGAGGGGTGGATAGGTGGAGGAATGGAGGGGTGGATAGGTGGAGGGATGGAGGGGTGTAAGGATGGAGGGATGAACGGATGGAGGAATGAAGGGATGGAGAGATGAAGGGGTGGAGAGGTGGAGAGATGAAGGGATGGAGAGGTGGAGAGATAGAGGGGTGGATAGGTGGAGGGATGGAGGGGTGGATAGGTGGAGCGATGGAAGGATGAAGGATGGAGGGATGAACGGATGGGGAATGAAGGGATGGAGGGATGAAGGGGTGGAGAGGTGGATAGATGAAGGGATGGAGGGATACCTTCGTGTCATAGTTGTGTTTCCCCCCCAGCCTGGAGGCTAGCTCCCTCCTGGTCCTGGCGCAGCGCTCCCGCAGCCGACGCACGTCAGGGGTAAGCTACAGGTGTCACCGCGGCAACCACACGTGCACAGGCATGGGAAGGTAGTCGAGGAGAGTGAGGAAGAGGAGGCCCAGGGAAGCGAGGAAGGTCAGAGCAAAGCCACGGAGGAGAAGCGCGGGGGCCGAGGGAGGAGACGGTGAGGAGGAGAGATAAGCAGAGGAGAAGGAAGGACGAGAGGGAGGGATGGAGGGAGGGAGAGGGTAAAGGGGAGAGGAAAAAGGGGAGAGGGAGAGGAAGTAGAGACACAGCAGTAAGGCACCAGTGAATAAAAAACAGGCAGAAAGCTAAGGAGGAAAATCACAGCATTATGCAGTGCAGGAAGTGAAGCTGAGAGCAGAGCTTTGGTTAGGCGCTCAACTAGCATGTGAAAACACAGGAGGGAGAAAGTCTTCCGTCTTCTCTCTCTATCTATCTCTATCTCTCTATGTCGCTCTCATTCTCTCTCTCTTTCTCATAGTCCGCATTCCCCTCTATGGTGCTAATTCTGCAAAAATCAATGTATGATGTGTCTCTTCCCTCACACAGACCTACATCTTACACACACACACACATTCACACAGAAACATGCACATGCAACACAAGCTCGATCATTTTCATACCAAACCATTTGAGGGGGAAGCATTGATCTGAACACTCTCGGGCTCTGTGCCGCTAATTAGAACTTTGTGATTGTGCACCATCCGTTCTACGGTGTCACTCCAACCGCTGCTCTGCGGGAGGGCGCTGCAATGCTAACAGGCACAACTTGTAATTGAGAGTGTTCATTTACACTCGACACACATCAAACTGGTGTAGGCATTAGCCGGGATTAGACTGCAGGATCTAATTGAATTATACTTTTAATGGCCTAACCTGTATACTCCACTTAGAAAGGAGGATATGGGGGGGGGGGGGGGGGGGCAGTCCAAACAAGGGGGTGGCATTTGTTTTAGGGTGGAGGCGGACTTGGGGAAATGGTTACACATCAAGAGTGAGATGAGAACAGGCATTTTCCTGCCCCCCTCTGACCTTGTGGGGGTAGGGGGTGGGGGGTTATAAGGGGTCAGTGCGAAGTACATCCAAATGGCATCTGCAGCTTTCATTATGATGCCATTATGCGAGAAGAGCGAAGGTTCAGCCAACGCGGAGGACCTTTTCACGGGAGGAGACCGAGCTACGGCAGAGACACACTGCCACCCAGTGGTGGAGAGGGGGGTGAACAGGCTGGGAGGATTCTGCACGGTTTTAAAACACCAGGGTCTCTCAGTTTGTCTCTTCTTTATATATTCTGCTCCAGCTGGCAAAGCAGAGCAATCCTATCATTGTGTGAATGTATCATTAAGTCATATCACAGGAGAAGTATGCATGACATCTTTTCAAAGCGGAGCTTCTTTTGAAATCTAAGTGGTGATCCTTATTTGATGCCGGGAAAGAAATATTGCAGACATAATGGGCATTGCAAACACAAAAGCACACACACACACACACACACACACAGACACACACACACACACACACACACACACACACACACACACACACACACACACACACACACTCACACACTCACACACTCTCACTCACACACACACACACACACACACACACACACACACACACACACACACACACTCACTCACACACATACAGACAGTAAGAGTGAGAGAGGAGAGACAGAGGGAGGGAGAGAGAGAATGGTACCTTGCTGCGGGCGGGTGCCCTGCTCTCGGGGTCCGACTGCTCGTCGTAGCTCTCAAACTCACTGGAGCTCCAGCCGTTTGGTCCCTGCAGGCTCCCCTCCCTTTGGACGTCCTCATAAATCATATCACCTGACACACACACAAACACATGAACACACACAGACACCCAGACACACACACACACACACAGACACACACACACCACAAAACACATATTTCACCACATTTCGCCGACCCAAAGATACACACAGCAGACTACACATAACACATGATGCTAGTGTACATCCACACACAAACCCACAGCATGCATACATTCACATGTTTGGCCTTCATTTGCGGACAGTATCCTTAACAGTTCAGTCTCCCTGAACAAGAGCAACCATTCACGTTCAAAGCAGTCAGGCACACAAACAGTTCAGTCATCCACACCATGCACTCGTGTGAACAGATAGTGACTCATGAGAGAGGTCTGTTCTCACTGACCTTCCTCCTCGGAGAGAGTCTGTTCACAGGGCACGTCGTCATAGATGACCTCATCTCCCTCCAAACCAGCCTCACCTGTCGGAGAAAGAGAGAGAGAGAGAGAGAGAGAGAGAGAGAGAGAGACTCAGTCAGGCTCAGAGAATTCATGACCCCAAATAAATGTAGAATGTCAGTGTGGGACTTGAGCTGGTTAAGGATCTCTCATTGGTTCACTTGGAGGAAGTGCGCAGAGTGCCTCTGGCAAGCTGAGGTTGACCTTTGACCTTTGACCTCTGCGTCTTATTCCAATCCATGTCCTTTGCTTTGTTAGCAAAGACCTGTCTGTTTCTACTCCACTCCACTCCCATCCACAGCCCTCACACGTCTGTGAAAGCCCACGGGAGTGTGTGTGCGTCTGTGTGTGTGTGTGTGGGGGGGGGGGGTGATTGTCATTAAATGCAGTCGACACGTGTCTGCCTAATGTGGCGTGGTGAGCTTTATTGATTTCACTTTGAAATGTGATTTGTCTAGCGAACGATTTCTCCGTGGCGTCAAACCTTGGGAATCACTGTTTTCGCATTTCATCATTTCATGAGTGGGGCTGCACACTGTGTGTGTGTGTGTGTGTGTGTGTGTGTGTGTGTGTGTGTGTGTGTGTGTGTGTGTGGGTGTGTGTGTGTGTGGGTGTGGGTGTGTGTGTGTGTGTGTGTGTGTGTGCGGTGAACAAATTGATTACCCAGCCAAGGCAAATACAAGTCTTTTCAGACATCAAGTGGGTGACCTGCAGCGACTCCATGGGTTAACCACATAAACTCTCATGTCCACTTATAAAAGGAAATAGTTGAAATTGCCCGCCATTGACCGAGTGAGCTGTGGGAGCTTATTATTCACATTATCACGACAATCAGCAGCGTAAAAGGCAGGCTACGCCCTTTTGTGCCACTCTCTTAGCCAAACACATCTTAGCCGTCCTGATGAGTGAACACATGGCAAAAAGGAATGTCCTGTGCATGTGAACTGATCTAGTTAAACCTGAGAGTTTCCATGCATGTATGCCAGGGTATGAAGGTGCCTATCAGGATCAGTATCCAACCACCAACACTGAAGACTAGCAGATGGTACAGATTCATTAGATTCATAAAGCAACGAAATGGGCTGTCACTCAAACACACCTCCTTCATAACATTCCCAGCGGTCTCTGAGAGGCAGCTTGAGAGGTGTGTGTGTGTGTGTGTGTGTGTGTGTGTGTGTGTGTGTGTGTGTGTGTGTGTGTGTGTGTGTGTGTGTGTGTCTGAGACGTCACTCACGGCAGACCTGAGCCGCGACTGTACAAACAGCAAGATGAGCTCGCAGGGAGAATGGACACAGTCATCAGCACATGACCCGTCTGTTAGTCACATGTCCTTTGGGTATTTGGAAGATTGACTGAGTATGAGGTTGAGAGTCAAGGGGCAAGTGACTCAAAGGGCTACAAATGGGTGTCACTAGTGATGAACAAGGAATGGGAGACAGACTGAGAAGAGAACAGGGAGAGATAAAAAAAGTCTAATCTGGATCGTGATTTGATTGCAAAGTTGCTGAGTGACTGAGAATCTGGGTTTTGTGCAATGCACAGCACTGAGTCTGCGCTCCTGAAAGTTACAAACGATCTGCTGCTCACAATTGGCTCAAAGGGCTGCTCAGTTTTAGTCCACTTAGATCTGACTGCTGCCTTCGATACTATGGATCAAAGTGTTACTTGAGCGGTGTTACTTGAGTCGTCCAAAATGCAGCAGATATACTTTTACCAAGGGTTAGATTATATCACTCCTGTTTTACCAACACTCCATTGGCTCCCGGTGAACTTTAGGATTGATTTTAGGATTTGATGTGAATGGATCCTCCAATTAACTTGTATTGGTTTATCTTGGTCTAATGATTGAGCTTTTATAATTGTTGATCCTAAATGATGGAATACTAGACCAAACATGTACTTCTACACACTGGCGTTCCCTGGATTTGAATTGGGGTTCTGCTCTTTTTAGCGCATTTTTGGTCCGGTCTGAGGTTGTGTTTTTATTTGTGCTCTTAGTTCAGTCTGAGGTTGTGTTTTTATTTGTGCTCTTAGTCCAGTCTGAGGTTGTGTTTTTATTTATGCTCTTAGTCCAGTCTGAGGTTGTGTTTTTATTTATGCTCTTAGTTCCATTCTGAGGTTGCTCTATGGTTACTGGTTCAGTCTACTCCTTATTCTTACTTGTTGGTCTTTAATTGTGTTTTACTCTATCCATGCTTTCAATTGGTCTACACTTCATGGTTGTATTTATCTATCTATTTTTTATTTGATCTATCTTTTACCCATTTTGTCTTGAACTCTTTCCACCTTTATTCCTTATATTTGTTTTAGCTGTTCCTTTGTTTTTTGTTTGTTTTATTTATTTGTTAGTCAAAATGTATTATCAGTCTGTCTACTTCATCTGGAAAGCACTTTGGTCCAACTCCTGTTGTTTTTAAATGTGCTATACAAATAAAGTTGACTCGACTTCACTTCATATCTCGCCAGAGTACACAGAGCAGGGTGAAGGCTTCAATCGGCCTAAGATTTGCTGGGCCTTGTTCCGAAACCACCACACCTGCTGACTAGACAAATGCCAAGGGGCAATTTCCTGCAATGACAGCGGCCGCCTGCTATTGATCGCCATCCAGCAATTTATTCAATCTGTGTCATGTTGAAGGGAGAATCTAATCACACATTTTTGAGAGGTTGTGTAAATGTGTGCATGTGTGTGTGTGTGTTTGTGTGTGTGTGTGTGTGTGTGTGTGTGTGTGTGTGTGTGTGTGTGTGCACGCGCGTGTGTGCGTGCGTGTGTGCGTGCGTGTGTGTGTGTGTAAGAAGGAGAGAGAGAGAGAAAGAGAATACAAGCTTATAAAAGCTTTTTGTATTATGTATAATGCTACAACATTTGCTCTCAGAGATTGCAGACTGGGGAGGGGGGGGGGGGGGGGGGGGCTGCGTGGACGCTGGGGGAGGCTTTGTAAAAAAATGTGTCGATTGCACTCTCGAGACACAATCAATAAACTCCCCTATTAATTCAGCCTCACGTTTGACCTTGCAGAAGATTCCATCCATTTCATGGACTGCAGGCTGAGCTTGTCTGGTTTAGCTAATCACAAGGGCAAAGTTTGTTTAGTTCCTCTGGAGAATTCCAGTTTCTGTAGCCAAAGTAGGATCAAGAGGGAAACTGACTGCAAAAACCCGCCATGTGTTGTGCTCCACATACATACATACATCATCACTGTCTGGATAGCCAAACATTGATTCTCTTTGGCTTTGGTTTACACTGCAGGTCTTAAAGCCCACTTACAGTTTTTTTCCAATATCGCCTGCACTCCAGCCTGAGTCGTGCCCATCATACTCATCTCACGCACACTCAAACCTACATGAATTGCAATAATCGATGCCAGAAACAGGGATTCAGCCTTTTAAACTATACAAAGGCAGGTTTATCTTTGGGGAACTCTCAAGTGACGGTTTGGGTAGCACGTGTAGACAAGTAAACAACTTTAGTAAAGTATGCCTTTCAAGTTTTCGTAAAACGCTAAGTGATACCGTTATTAGGAAACCCAGATCTCTAGGAGGAGCACTGCACACCCGTTTAATGAGGTTATAAGCAGTAACTATGGTCTTGAAATCAAAAAATGATCGTTTTTCAACTTTTCTACTGACTTTCAGTGGACACATGATGATCTGGACACATGATCAATCACACCCAGACAACCAGTTTAAACTGGCACACAACTGGCATTGCGAGACACACAGGAAAACATTCCACATTCCACAGATGTAAATTATGAGTGTGATATCCTATTTCACATTTCAAATGATGTTCCTATGCCCTACATGGTTTCATTCTATAGTATGTTTTAAGTTGAATGATCCAGTCGTAAACACATTAGAACACATGAAAGACAGCATGAAAGAAGCAGTCATTAGTTTGTAGCTTTTGTTTTAGCCTAATAACCTTCACACGACAATGTCTTCGATACTGTCCACTCTCTCTCTTGACTTTTCCCGCTCCTTTCATAAAGTAGTTTACCGTATGAGTGCATGCAATAGAAGTTTCCTCAGTCCATACCTTCAGCTGCCTCTTGCTCTGTGTGCCTCCCCTGCGCAGTGGTGTCCCGGACGAGGCCCCCCACTCCAGGCAGCGTCTGTGAGGATCCAGCCTCTTCACCAGTGGTAACGTGGAGCTCCTCTCCCACCGAGAGCCCTGCAGCACTGGGGCCCGTGTGAGACGGGTCTCTGGAACATTACCCAAAAATAGATGCCGCGTTATTACAGCTCCTGGGGGAGTTTCTCAGGCCATTAAAAGGGCCTTGTGACAGACAAAGAGGGAGAGAGGGAAAGGAGGAGAGGAGGAACATTTCTGCTGACTTCCACTATCAAGCCCTTCTTCTTCCCTCCCTCCCTTGTTCTTTTTCCTTCCGTCTCCAGAATGCAGCTACTCCCTGACTGAGTAAATTAGCACAGAAATATGCATGACTTGTACACTTGTACACTGTGCCTCTCTGTTTTGTTTTTTTTCTATTTCCTCCTCTGCCTTTTTGTGTGGGTTTCATGAAGTCTTACATCTGATGAGTGGCCCGTTTCAACCCCCGACCACAGACTGCAACTACTCTCCCACACCCTTCTAAATGTACACACACTGATGCTTCGTGAAGCACGTTGACTCCGACCTCAGCCTGTCCACTCATCAAGCCACAAGCAAGGAAAAGAGCGATGCATACGGCCGTCAGCCAACCCCCTACCACCAGTTCCAGCCTCACTCCGTCAGGATAAATCAGCCTGCATTTGGGGGGGTTTGTGTTCAGGTCAAACTGCATCTGGACATGCACGCCCTGGTGTGGGTCGGCTAATGATGTGTGAGAGCATCGAGGGAAAAAAAGTAGTGGAACATGCTTTCTTGCTGTGTGAAGAGAGCTGAGAGATTGCGATATTCTAACTTAGACTTCACTCAGAATGACTGCACTTCAACATAACTTACGCTCATCTTCTTTTTTGGAAATCCTACTACTTGATACGATCTCTGGTGAACTACAGCTATGTTCCAGCTGGAGGCAGTTGAGCTCATCACTGGAGCCTCTCCACGCTGAGACTGATAACAGTTATCTCCTTGAATAATTAGGACTGGAGAGCATTTCCCATGCCAAAGAGAGATGTCCTACGGATTAGTGAAGAGTCAGGGGACTTACACATGAATATGTCTTTAAATAAAACTGTGTTTAAATTAAAACACAGAACCATCAGTAACAAAGAATATTTTTTTTTCTTAATTTTGATGAGAGAACATTAACTTTAACTAGACCTGACATACTGCAGGCTAGAGACAGCTGTGTAGAGATAGCAGTGTGGAGCAGCATGGAGCCTTTTTATTTATTTATTTATTTATTTATTTTAATTTTTTTATCCCATCGGTTTACTGAATCCCAAGAGTTCCCAGCAGCCCAGCGGGAGACAAGCAGGTGGTGTTGATCCAGAATGCAAATGAGACTGCCAGAAGCACTGCACACCTGACTGCTACAAAACACACCCAACAACACTCAATGTGTGTATGTGTGTGTATGTGTTTGTGTGATCCCCCCACACTCACACACCTTGGATCAATACAGACTCCTTCCCCTCCACGAACACACCCATTCAAACACACACATACACACACACTAATGCCCTCGAGATGAAGCAGGATGAGCAGGGATGCTTTTGTTTACCTGTGTCTCCCACCGGTGGGGCGACTGTGCAACATTTTGCCGACACGCCGTGGGAAGGGATTCCCAGATCCGTTTGTGTTAATCCTTCTGCACCTCCCTGTACCCACTATTCTCTGCACACACAAACACCCACACACTCACTGCACACACACACACACACACACACACACACACACACACACGCTGCACTACGGCTCCGTCACTGTCAGCTGCACCTGCCTCTCAGCTCCCCCCATACAGCCTCTTTCTCTGTTTTTTTTTTTTCTTCTCCAGTCTCCAGTGACAACCAGCCTCTCTGCTGATGCTTCCAATTGGATTGGTGGGCCGAGCAGCACATAGGGGATGTGCCAACTTCTGGAGTGGGTGGGGCTAAATGGCAGTTATGATTTCTGGTTAACCCTCTCACTGCTGAGTCTTGTGGACAGGGAGGTTGATCGTTACAGGCTTCCTCTAAAATCGTCTGTCAGCTGTGGCAAATACAAATGGAGAAATGACCTGACTGTCACCTGACTATGTCACCAGACCATAACCAGGAGTGTTAATAATTATATTACCTAGAGATTGGCTAGTATGTATCTTCTGCTTAGTCTATGTGCCAACAGCCACTCGCTGCCTGCAGGGTTAAACGCTAAAATAGACAGGAGAACGACGCTGACCTCAGTCCTTTCCACCAAACCCCTACCTGAGCAAAAAAAGGGGGCAGGATGCTCTGTGGCCTTCACAGAGAGGAACCTCACTTCCGAAGGGCCTCTAAAATAGTCCTTGTCTGCTGACACCAACATATGTAATCGGTGGAAAAGACTATTGATAGTAGCACTCTACCCAGCAACCGCAATGTATCGACAGGCTCTGGGTGGAAATGTGAACTCAGCAGAAATGTGTATAAGTGAGAGATAGATGTTGAGGCGGGGAGCGGGAGGGAGAGAGAGAGAGAATGAGAGAGTGAGAGAGAGAGAGAAAGGGAGAGGTGAGGAGGATCGGAGAGAGAGGTGGAAGAGGCAACACGGGTTCTCCTCTCCTCTGGTCTGCGAGGGGAAAGCCCACAGGAACACCGGAGGGCCACCGGTCTCTCCTAGGGGCACACGTTTCCCATCACACCTCCCCACAGAACTAGGTCACAGTTTCACACCACAAATTGCACTTTCACCTGATAGCTGTGTGTGTGTGTGTGTGTGTGTGTGTGTGTGTGTGTGTGTGTGTGTGTGTGTGTGTGTGTGTGTGTGTGTGTGTGAGTGTGTGTATTTCTAGCTAAAAACTAAGGTTTATGTTTTCACAAATTGCAGGTGGCAACACAGCTGGCCTCATCAGTACCTCACATGGTAAAGACTATCACCAGTGAGGACATCTGTTCAGCACAGTTGTCGTTGAGATTCCTCAGATTTTTCCTGCATTGTCAATCTGTTTGAGTGAAATTTGGCATCAGCCTCAGCTAAATACCGCTGACCTCTTGATTCACACACTGAGGATCAAGGTGCTGGCGGCATGATAGGAATACATAATTCCCATCATGTCAGGTGTTTGTAGGATGGGAAAGTGTGGTGATGAAGAAAGGGGGCAGCGCACACAGAAAGCTTTTCTTTGAGATGCTAATCCAGGACTTAGCCTGTGAAACCCAAGAAATTTCATTTTCAAAGCCAAAGCCAGGTAGTGAGAAAGATTTGTGGGAAGTATCTGGCATAACTTACCGTGTTTGTCTCTCTACAGCAATCACATCTGTGGAAAGAGTTATAGAGAGAATATGATTAGCCTTACATACAGGTATGCGTCAGAATGCTGTTCTTTGACTTGGTCAGCATTTAACACCTGTGATCCACTCCGAGCTGATCTTCAAGCTTAGCCAGCTTGGTATCAGCACATCCCTCTGCAACTGGACTCCGGACCTTCTGACCAACAGACCCCAGTCTGTTAGGTTAGACAGGCTCTCCTCCTCCACTCTCACCCTGAACACCGGGGTGACACAGGGCTGCGTGCTGAGCCATCTTCTGTACTCCCTGTTCACCAATGACTGCATTCCTGTTTATGGCCCCAACAGCCCATAATCAAGCCCCGCAGATGACACCACAGTGGTAGGTCTGAGCAGAGGTGACAATGAGGCGGCCCTACAGGGATGAGGTTCAGCACCTGGCACAACAATCTGGCCCGTAACAGCCAAACTTTTTTTCATCCATGAATGCGTTCCTGTTTATGGCCCCAACAACACCCCATAATCAAGCTTGCATATGACACCACAGTGGTAGGTCTGAGCAGAGGTGACGATGAGGCGGCCCTACAGGGATGAGGTTCAGCACCTGGCTGCATGGTGTGCTGACAACAACCTGGTGCTTAACACCCAGAAGATCAAGGAGATCATTGTGGACTCCAGGCGGGCTAGGAGCCACGCACACACCCACATCTACATCAATGGAGTTGGAGCAACGAGGGGTGTCAAGATTCAAGTTCCTTGGCATCCACATCTGCAATGATCTCACCTGGTCCCTAAACTCCTCCATCCTGGTCAGAAAGGCGCAACAGCACTTTTGCTTTTTACAGTGCCTTCTGTTACCAGGATATTGGTGGTCTTCTACTGCTGTGTCATTGAGAGCATCCACACAAACTGCATCTCAGTGCACTATGACAACCACCGTAAAGCATTCCAGCGGGTGGCGGAAATAACCCAGCGGATCAGCGGCACCCAGTTACCCATCATTGACAAACAATACCTGGGAAGGGAGAGAAACATCATTTAGGATGCCTCCCTCGCTAACCATGGAGTTATCACCCTCCTCCCATCTGGCAGGCGTGACAGGAGCCTCCGCTTCCACACCGGCAGGCTCAGGAAGAGCTCCTTCCCTGAGGCTGTGACCCTGCTGGACTCCACACCTCCACTCAAATAGCATCATTGCACTGTTTACAGTATTTTAATGAACACAGTATCTAGACTATTCTTATTTTGCACAGACTGAACCACCTACACTGTTCAAATAATGCTACTGTACTGTACCAACTGTGTATATGCTGTTCATACTGCACATACAACCTTACACTTTCTATTCTCTGTATGTGTATTTAAACTATTTACATATATAACTCCCTACTCTCTATCACTGCACTTATTGTAAGATATATCATCACTTATGCTGTAGCACTTAGTTTTCCTGCACTTTGGCTAATCTTGATTCCAAACACATACAGGGCAGCTTTCGAACAGCAGCCTTGTGATCCGCCTTGAGGCCCAATAAAAAAAAAACAACAACAAAGCAACAAAGAAAACAAACAAACAAACAACCCAGACAACCACACAATCAAAATGCAATCCGCCACCACACCATAGGTGCAGCCAGCACTTGGAGCGCTGTGAAAATCGCAGGCGGGACTTGCTTTGAAATGTACAACACACAGCAACAAAAAGGAACCTTCTGAGACATTCTGCAAGTGCTGAATAATAATAACACGACACAAAAAAAAAAAGCTCCCTGAGTCGAGGGGATCATCGTGGCCCCAGCCGTTTATGCACGCTGTTACGTAACAGCACCTCACACCCCCCTACCCCCCATTCATTCCCTGGGCCATTCAATGATGCAGCGAGCCTGTGAGTGGCGCCAGCCTGCGCCCCAACGCGGTGCTGAACGATTACTCCTCACGGGCCCTGCTTACAAAGCCCCTTAATCATCCCGCTAATCACCTCTCACTAGCAAGAGCAGCGCTGGGGATTAGAGCCGCTCTGCCTACTGTACTGGAGGTGGGGTGGGACTGAATGGAACAAGAGCGCAAACTGCTACAGTACATGCTGATTAGCGCGCAGTTCCTCGCAGAGGAGGAAACGGGCTTTGTTGCAGTTTAAGTAGTACATGTCAAGGGGCTGGCTGTCGAGGGACAGTCAGAGGGTTTGTTTTCTTTTTTTCACCGGAGCAGTGATTATCAGCCGTGAGATCACAGCCCGAGGCGGGAGAGGCTCTGCTTACTGAGCACAGAGCATAAACAGTTTAATGAGTGAGCTGTATGTGACGCAAACACTGGTCAAATGACAGTTACTGTAGTACAATACCCCTTGTTAATGGCTACAAGCAGAATGTATTTGCATTTACATTGATTCATTTACCAGAGGCTTTTTTATTCAAAGTGACCAAGTGATTATGCTACATCAGTATGTTTTTTTTTTTGCATGATTTCAGTGTTGTTAGTGGCCTGCTCTACCAGTTCAGCAGCAGGAACTCCTGAGGCATATGGTGCAGCTGTGGGATATGATAGCAGGTGTTACATGTGAAGAGGTTTATCTCACCTGTTTGAGGGGTGCAGGTTTCACCCTGAGAACTGGTGCTCTCCTGGGCCATAGAGGCTGCTGCGGTTATTTCCTGGATTGACTTCACTGCTGAACATTTGTCAGTCTCGGCCTCTGGCTGGTGAGGTTCCACCACTGCTGCACCAGCTACGTTGTCCTTGAGAGTGCCTGCGTCTCCTTTCATTGTGCTAGGAGGTGCGTTACTCCCTGGAGCCAATACTACAGAGCTCCCCTGGTCTTCTTCATCGCTATCCTCAAACTCAAACTTCTCGCCTTGTTCCTCCTCCTCGTCCTCGTCCTCCTCCTCCTCCTCCTCCTCAGCTGACCTGGCCTGCTGCTGTGAGGCTGTAGAGGACATATGTTCTGAAAAATAAACAATAAGAGTACATATGCTTTATCTGGGCTGCAGACGGAGACATTCAGCATTATCAAGTATTATTATGTGGATTACGAATGATCAAGTGCAAACTGTTGTGCATATGGGTATTAAGATGAAATCCTATTGCAAAATGATAAGGACTGTTTACTCAAATATGGGCTTACGTGGTGACAACAGTGTTGAAAAGACCACCTGTCGTTGCTTCAGGCAGAAGCTGCCTTAGCCTTAAAGCGTGCATATGTATACATATATACAGACAAACTGCCTTAGCCTTAAAGCGTGCATATGTATACATATATACAGACAAACTGCAGTTAAAGTGTTCTGAGCCTAACTCCACCCACTGCATAATTTAGAAAAATGCTAACAAGTGGCAAGGGGCTGAGGGGTGGCTCCCTTGAATGGTTAGCCTCGCTCAGCACATGAAATGAATGATCAGCATATGAGACAGGGGCTGGGGGAGGTGGGCCTTCATTTCATGACGTAGATCACTCCCAAAAGGTTGACTACGTCAGCATCAGCCTTGCAAGGTTCAAGATGATTTTAAACAGTAGGTGGCGTTTTGTGCCATTTTCAACCCATAAAATGACGATTTGTATAAAAATGGTAATTTTGAAAAAATGTTAACACCAGCATTAATGTGTCTTGTCACATTGAAGTCCTATCTTTTAGTTTACATATAAAAAGAAAACACATTTAGGTGTATACCTTGTCTTTAAATTTAGATTTTAGATTTGAATCTCTTTTAAATAATGTTGAGTCCCTATTCAAGAAGATAATGTTGCTGAGTTGCTAAGTGTTAACATGAGGTACTGGACATACCAGACATCATCTACACTGTGTGTGTGTGTGTGTGGAAGGGGGGGTGGGGGGGGTATTATATTCAGCCAAAAGAACAATTCAAATCTGTGCATAAGCCAAACGAAAAATGCAGTGTGTAAAAAGAAAACTAACACTGTTTATATTTACATTCAGTGGTGTATGCAATAACATTTATAAAACTTTCCAGTGTTTCCTTTTATGGGGAGGTGAACATTCCTCTGCTGTACAGCAAAACATTTTGCAGGGAAGGTTGTATAATACAGTGTGTGAGATTGCAATATTGTTTAATCATCTTTTTTTTAAATAGCACACAAACAACTGACAAAAATAAACATAAAGTCCTAACCAGAACTTCAGCAGAAAGAACAAACACAACCCTGGAATGTTACTGTTGCGTTGTAGAGAAAGAAACATTGAACTATTCAAACTACTCAACATCACAAACGTTTCTTTGTTCACATGTCACTGGTTTGGTTCGTGACATCTTTCCTGAAGAGGAAGATGGTGTGTCCAGTCAGTTTCAGCAAAATATGAACCTTTTTTTTCTCCGCGGGGATGTATGAGACTCTTGTGTCTGAGAGAGGCAGTATCTAACAGAGAGGAGATTAAGCTGATGGTACAAGTGGGCATATGGTTGATGAAGGGGCTCTTAACATAATTAAACAGCCTAAAAGGTTTTACACAGAGATTAATTCCACCCATTAAAGTATTTCTCTCATTATGGTACTAAAACTAAACAGCACTCTTAGTAGTAATAGGCTGCACTTCAGAATCCACCAAAAAGTTGATGCGGTTCAATGAAGTGCACCTCAGTACCAGCGTAAGACTTGCTAGTGTGACCAAGCACACAGTCTTGTTATCTTTGTAGGAGCTTTCGTGTTTGGATGATTGCATGGGTGAGTCTTGTGTTTTTTTAGACCTGTGGGATTTGTTACTTCTAGTCTGGCAGTTACCACTCCTGATATGATAACTTACAGTTCAAGAGGCCCATAAGAGCCTAAAGGAGGTTTGCTTGAGGTGCTCCAAAAGCCAAGAGACATTTTACATTGAATTAGCCATAAAACAACACTGATCTGGGATTTAAAAAAAAACAAACACTTCATAAAGACATGGAACAAATATTATCCCAGAGGACAAACAGAATAAACAGCTACTAGCTAACTGCTAGCTCATTATCATTCCTAGCCTTTAACATGCAGAACATGTCAAAGTCCTCCTATCTCTCCCTGCCCTGTCACAATCACACAGCACTGAATGAAATGCTACAGCTATTAGCTTCACTTTCACCTCTCAGACAGCCCTTTGCCAGCTTTACGAGGGACTTTCTCCCCAGCATCTGCTTTGCATTTCGATGAACTCCACTCTGCTTCCTCCCTGGCCCAACATTCCTGGCTCCCACAGGGGTCTTTCCTCCGTGTCCAACGAGAATGACATCACAAGATGTTGACAGTTCTAGGCCTCAAGCAGAGCAAATGCCAGGATACACAAACTGTCAGCCAAACGTCCCGTTATCACTTAACAGTTCGGTGCCAAAACGACTGTCTCCTTATGCTATCAGAAATATATGACCTCATTTTCTTTTCAATGGGACATTATGAACACGAAGTCCGCACATCCATGTCAGGCTGAAGATGCATGGACATGACAGAGTAGTACAGCTAGCCCACTAGATGTGCTTCAGTTCATAGAGCCCCTTAACGACTTACAGTACCGCAGGCTCTCTTGGGGTCCCGTAAAAGACCTTCAACCACAAAGACATTGGCACTGATGGAGGTTTTTAAGCACACAGATATAATTAAACAGCATGAGTGACCCCCATCATTGTTTCCACATCTGCTGCACTGAAAGGGGACTCATTCAGCCCCCCTCCAAAAAGGCACTATGCAGACATTCCTGGGCTATTCCATGGCAATGCAGGCCAAGAGAAATCTCATCTGTGTGCAAAGATGAATCTAGATGGTGACACAGCCAGTGTGTTAGTCAGCATGGGGCTTTCAGTAACTCAGGAACATAGTGACTTGGTGACAAAGGACTTACATCATTGCAAGAAAGGGCCTGATACTTTTTACAGTTGATTGTGAGATTCTATTTAACACTCAGGGGATTACATCTTTTCCATGTGTTCTACTAGGTACAGCAGTAATTGGAATTGGGATGTCCATGAGGAAAAGTATTCAGTAATGCCTTCCAAGGGTTATGAAAATGTGTTACATGTTTTAACAGCAGCCTTCCTGCGACAGTATTCTCGTAGCTTGTGTTCATGTGGTTCTGATCCCAGAGCTGGTCACTAATGCCGGGATCAGACTAGACAATATTTTTGTCTTTCACGATATTCACCATGTCAGATCAGGCAATCGTAGTGCCATCAAGTCTTGGCGTGTCTTGGTTGGGAGACTGGCCATACTACAAGTCTGACCCAGACAGTTCATTGTTTACGTCCTTGTGTGTCCACGTCCAGGTCGTCAGAGAGGACGAATCAAGAAATTGTCAATCATGGCTACAGAAGTGTGATGGCTACAGAAGTGCTATGTGTGATGCTGGTGGTCTTGTGTTCAGCCAAGAAAAAGCAAAGAAAGAAATTACCTGTGTGACAGTATGGGCTGTCTATCCTTCAAAGAGAACTTGAGGTAATGAATGTGTTATGTCAAGAACATTACATAAATGGAGCTAGCTACCAGGTTCGCTGTGTGTACGCCAGAGAGCACTCTGTCGTCTTATTGGTCAACGTGAAGGAACACATCATAGGAGTTCGGACATGCTAGACATTTCGTTGGGGTGTAGTGGGGCGTCCCAGATGCCACATCGCTGCTCTTCGATGATGTTACTCTACAAGACAAGCTTGTCATTCCCCATGTTAATATTCGGGCCCGATGCCGGAAATGTGTTGGTGACGACAAAATTCTGTTATAAAAAATTCTCATATAGTCTGGTCCTGGCATAAGAGAGCACCACAAACACAGTTTCTGTAACAGGCCCACTCAGTCCTCGGATGCACAAAGAGGCCTTTGTGGGGAAACCCCTCGGCACAAACTCTCAAAGCATTGTTCCAGCATTTTGTCACTGACAAAGTTCATTACCTCACAGGTCAAGGGGTCAGCTCCATGAAATATGTTAGAGGTTTGGCTGGATGCAGACAGAACAGAGGATCTTGATGTAAGGCTGCATTGCTAAGGCTGTAAACATCTAAACGATAGGAGTTCAAAGCCATCCAGCTATTTACAATGGACAGGCTTGGTCATTCAGAAGGCACTCTCATCAAAGGACACTTATTAGACGTGTTTTTATGGATTATTGATTCAGCTTTCCCAAAGGAATAAGAGCCGAAGATTTAGAAGTTGCTTGCTCTTTCCAGTGACCTCAACAGGAGATGTTTTAGTCATACCAGTCGAAAAATAGTTAAAGTGTTTGGAGTTAAGGTATTAAAATTTAGTAACACATTCAAAATGAAGGCCTTTTGAATTTCAACCAGACACAACCTTGGAGACCATGTGGCTTCACAACAAAACCCAGTGGTGAGCGAAGGATTGCAACCTTGAGTTCTAAAGCAGACATTCCCCCCCACCAGTAGTGCGTGCAAACATTGTTCAAACCTCTGTTCACATGTTTTTGACTAACACTTCAAACAAGAGGGGTCAGATTGGGGACATTGACCTTGATATCCCACCTACGGCATGGACTGTCAGGAGAAGAACAATAAGGCTGTTTGTTGCACTTACAGGCTTGATGAGTGAGATCAGATATCAAGTAGATCAGGTGGTGTCAGGTGGATGTGCTTTTTGGACTGAAGAAAAAAGTCAGTGCTTTTAATAAAATTACAGAGATAATAGAAATATAAAATAATAGAAATATCAGACCTCCACTTTATATGGATTATATGGAAGAGAAATGTTTGGAAAAGTCCAATGGGTCACTGAGAGGAGCAAGTGTGCAGTGGTGTGCTTGAGCCTGTGAGTCTGGTGGCACAGCAGATGAAGTGATTACGGTGAATCATTACATAAACAAGAGCCTCTAATACACATTAAGCGGATCAGAGCAAAAACATTTCTGGAATGTGTCGTATACCCTAAAAATCGGTGGGCCAACAAGGTGTAATATAGACTGTCAAGACCACATGCCACCATCTACCACGTTACCCATTACAATCTAACATACGTAAGCAGTGAGCTGGACACAAACATGCCAGCCTATGACAGCAGTGTTTGTTCCTCGTGCTGGGTGGCAGTGGCTGAGGCGATGTGTCCATAAACACAGAGGCGTGACAGTGAGGCACTTTTTGCAGTAGCTGGCGTTTACAGTGGCCTGGTGACAAGAGGGATGCGCTCAGCACCCGGGACCCCTTGCCGGAGTCTCTCCTCCACCGTATGCATAATGCACAGGCTAGCCGCGGGGGCCAGACACAGTGACCGCGAGTGTGTGTCCGGATCAATGGACAATAGCCACACGGCCACAGCTGCTGTTGGCGCGGTGTAAACAAACATGGAATTTTCTCAGCGGTGGAGTGGTAGGCGAGGAGGCGCACTCTTTACCACCTACTCGGAAGGGATTCCTTTAAGGGTGTGTGGGTGATGGCTGCTGACAAAGCATAGCTTGATCCCCCCACCTCCCCATCAGGTCTGGGCTTTAAAAGCAGTCTTGCGGTAAAGGACAAGTGATTGTTGGGATGGGGGTGTGTCATTGTGTGCTGGATCAAAGAAGCTCCTGTGCAGAGGAGAGGGAAGGTCAGGCATTCCCACCATCAGTGGTAAGAGCTTCAGTAAGCCATTTAAGGAGATACGGCCCTGTGTGAACTGCACACACAGACAGATCATGTCATCCCCTGCTGCCAAAGCAAACCAGAGCAGAGAGAAATGCTGGCTACATTTTGCCCCATGTTTTCACATACTGTTACATAACGTGACACTAAATAAATCCCAGTCTTTTAGGATACGCACTCTTTGAACATAATGACATCCTAACCTCTGCGGTGCTTGAAGTGCATATAGTTGGCAGTTTGTCTCAACCTATTACGTGATGGAGAGCAGTGTTAGACGGCTCAAGGGACTAGCTGAACATTCAAAATAACCCAAAAACCATAAACCTTCAGGATGGACGCTGTGTGCTGCACTGTAGACAACGCAGAGAGCATAAAGAATATTAATGTACCCATACATTTCCTAAATGGTGGAGCAATAAAACAACATCCAAACAAACAAACACAAAAACAAACACAAAAACACATGGACACTTTGCCTGGGATCCGGCCCTCTTTGTCTCACTGTTGACGCTCTGTGTCTCAGGGCCAGCTGCTCAGATGCCCTGCTCAGACATGCATGGATGCATAATTCACACACATGTGGGCTGCTGCTGCTGCTGCTGCTGCTGCTGCTGCTGCTGCTGCTCTTCCCCCACAGCTGGTGCAGGGAGGCGGTGAAGGATAACCTCTGTCAGAGGAGTCGGCTGATGCCCACATCTCAGCCTCCACTCGAGCAGCCAGCTACTGCCCTAAACCCATCATGAGCAGCCACTGCCCTAAACCAAGCGCTCACTGACAATGTCCTATGTAGACAGGTGGCACTGAAGTGTAAATAATTAGTTGTGGCGAACAATGTAAATATATGTTGACTCCACAACATAGACTGCTGTGACAGTCAGTCATTAGTTCCCAGACGGTCCAAGCAGCAGATTTTTGTAATTATATGGTCTCTTTGTGAAGTCTGGAATATTTACAGTATATGGTCAGTGCTTCCTTGTTCTGTTCTGGAAAACATGAAGAACTTGCTTGTCTAACTATTTAAAGGCTTAACTCTCCAAAAGTGCATGGGCTGGTTGAGATGAGAGTGTCAAATCACCATAGACGTTATTTTCACCATAGAAAGTATGGCACACAAGGTCATACATAAATAAAGCCGATCACAGATGGTCCAGGCCAGGTGAAGCCCCTGGGAATGCCTTCAAGGTAACAATAGTGACCTGCTGCTGATGACACAGAGATGTGCCGTATTCCCACACATAACACTGATCATATCTCTTATCATGTGAGAACATTACTAGGACACTATAAAGTTTACCGATATTTCACATAAGTAAAGCAGTTCTGGGTCCATAAAAGTAGTCAGTCAGGTTAGCTCTCTATGGCTATAATAGATCAGTTTGGAGAAAGTGTGCAAATTTTGCAGGGAGCGCTAGGAAACTGTCAGCCACATAGCTCGCCGTCCTATGGGGCAGACACACACCCGCACACCTTTCAAAACAAGCATGGCGTGAGAGGCAGGACGCACACGGCACACCCTCCACGCGATATCCAGGGTCGGGTCCCCCGGGGAGGCTTCCACCCACGCCGCTCCCAGCTCCCTGCTGTCTCCCTGGAGAGCCAGGGGCCACAGCTGTGCACCGTTGGCTACCACGCTGGGGAGAGAGGGGACCCCCTGACAGGGTGCGTTTGTGCCCGAGCTCCCCCTGGGACACGCACGGACTGTTAATGACAGCAACACTTTTAAGGCAAGAGAGAGTGTGTGTGTTTGAGAGAGAGGGGGGGGGGGGAGGGGGGGTGCAAACAAAAAGAAAGGGGAGAGAAACTCCCGGTGCAAACAGGAAGAAAAAAGAAATGTCGTTCCCATGGAATTCTGGGATGGAAAAATCGGTGAAAAGGGAAGGGAAGGGATAAGCAAAGAGAGCTCCATCCAAGAGCCAGATTAGGGGGGGAGGCTGGATGATAAGGTTGCCTTCCTGCATGCCAATGCACTGAGGGCCTGTGAGACCCAGCCAGGGAGATGGACATCCCATCATGAGGAGCTCTCCTCCTCCCCTGCCTCCCATGTGTGTGGTCATGCTGTTCAATTAACGTGTGCTAAATTACAAGCACTTAACAGTAATGAAATATAAATGAACCAATTGTTATCTTATTGTTAATTGCATTGTTAGGAAGCACTAAAGTTTAGGAGGGTAGGCCTAGTCCACAGTCCAACCCATCCTCCTCCTCACACGCTGGAGGAGCACGAGGCTTCCTCCATCCTTGTTTCCGTCGCATTAAGAGGAGCAGTGCTGACAGAGGAGCCTGGGAGGTCAGTGCCTGTTTAATTGTCCAGACCAAACTGTCGTTGAGACTAAGCCCCTGGGCTTTGTGTCTCGTACCCCCCTTCTCTTCTCCCCTCTCCCCTCCTCTCCTCTCCTCTCCTCTCTCCCCTCGACAGCCACGGGCTAGCGGACAGCAGGGCAGAGCACACAAAACAGAGCAGCCTCCTCTCCCACCCCCATCCAATGTCCTTTCACACTGCCCCCTCGTCTTTGTTGCAAGGAGGCCATGCAGAGACAGCCTGTGTGTGTGTGTGTGTGTGTGTGTGTGTGTGTGTGTGTGTGTGTGTGTCAGCTAGAAAAAGGGGGAGAGAGAGGGGGAAAGAGAGAAAAATAAATGTCCACAGAGGACAGGATGATAAAGTACATGAGCAGACTCACCTCCTTGTGTGCTGCAGTGCTTTCCAGCCAGCTGGTCTCGAGCGCCGTGCCTCTGTTGTCAGGCTTTTAATCCCAAACCACCACCCCTTGCAACTTCACGCTACGAGACTGACCAGCGTCTGCAGCCCTGCCTCATCCTCCTCCTCCTCCTCCTCCTGCTGCTGCTGCTGCTGCTCCTGTTCAGGGGCACCTTCTCTGTAACCGGGCAGGCAGGTCACTGGGGCTCGGGCGGCCGAGAATATCCTGAGCGGTTAACTTTCCTACACACACACTCGCTCGCTCACTCACTCACTCACTCACACACACACACACGAGTTAAGTTCCCCGTTCTCTGCACAGCACTGGCCGTCCCACTCTGGTTCTCTCCTGCGTTCTCTCTCTCTCTCGCACACACACACATACACACACACAAACACACTCCCTTTTGCTGACAGAGGCCCCTGTCTCCCTCTCTCCCTTCTTTAGTTTGGCCCCTCCCCTCTTTCTCTCTCTCCCTCCCACCCCCCCTGCTGTTAAACGGACACGGCCCACACAGGGCAGGGCCAAAACGGCTCTCCTGGGCTACAGCCAATCAGAAGAGTGGCGGCTCATTGTTCAATCACAGCCGGGGCTGCAGGCTAGGGGGCGGGACTAAATGCACTGAAAGGAGAGATGGAGGGAAGGGAGAATGAGTGGGACAGAGAGAAAGGGAGTGAGAGAGAGAGAGAGAAAGTACAAAGTAGAGGGAGAGTGTTTGGCCCAGCTTGAGAGATTACGCCATCTCAAAGCCTCCCTGCAGGAGCAGAAATAGAACTATGCGGGAGAGAAACAAGCCATTTGCCTCAGATCCTACAGAAACTCCTGCAACCCCATTTAGTGGGCAAGACGTCAGTGAGAGCAGAGGGAGAGTTCCGCTAATCACTAATAGTTCCCAGTGGATTTAATAACTCATCTAAGACCCAAGCATGAGTACTACATCATTCCTAACTGGACATTCACTATTTGTATTGTTATCTTTGTGCAATGTGCTGTATTCCAACCTCCATGCTAAAACATAAAAACACTGTTTAATGACAGGAGGAGATACATTGGAGTTTGTGCGGTAACAGTTTTGGTGTGAAAGACTATTGTATTTTGGGCTATGGCATCTATAATCATTTCTCTTTGAAAATTTTTCAATCATGGTTCTGTTTTTGATAATGTGTGTGCTTAGAGCTGGTGGTGTAGTTTTGAGTTTAGCCTGTAGGTGGAGCCAATGGTTTGAGGTCCCAGACTGTACACTAGACTAGTACACTACAGTGTTTTAGAGGTAAAGGCATACATGCTCATGAAACACATTGCAAACATTAAAAGCAGATCTCAAAACCAAATGGTTTGCATTAAAGTTGGTATTGTTAGTTAATACATGAAAAAACCAAATTACTGAAGTATTCCAAAAAACAATCTGAAGTTTAGTGAATGAATGAATTATGCTTCACTCAGGGTCTCTCACATAATTAATTAAGTAATTAATGAATCAATGAATTAACACAAGCAAGCCAACATACAATCTGAATTGGCTACTGTTCAGTAATATTATCTGTAGGGTAGCACTGTCTGAAAGTTCACTCCTAATTAACTAACTGTTAATTAATGGAACATGAATGCAAGGCATTAGACCATCAGAGTTAGCAATTACAACACATCCATTTGGTTTCTCATTTCTTACTGAGAGAATTTATTAAAACACATTAAACAAATACACTGAGTACAAAGGAAAAGATGATGACTCATTGTTCATGTCCTTTTCACTTCTTGTTCACAACAAATGCTCGCACCGGAGCGAAATACTGCATTCCATAACTGATCACACCTCCTTTCCTTAATAAATACACATCTGCCTCCTCAAAGTCGACAGAGAACATTTCTACATGCTGTGCGTATTTCACATCGAACGGTGCCGCAGCCAAGGTCTCCTGATAGCTTTTAAAGCCAAGAGTTAATGAGTGAATAGTGTAAATACATTGAATAGTATTAGACTGAAGCCTCTTATGTTTGCTATATACTTCCTACATTCATACTGGCTTCAGTTTGATTGCATTTCATTTAGAGCTATAGTCAGTCGTTTTTCGGCACTCTGATGAACTAAGAACACAACAGAACTATATTTGACTAAACAGAAACAAAAAAAATAACTGGCTGCTTACAAAGATCTGGGTCAAATTTTGACTTCCTCCATCCAACAAAATACTGTAGAGTGAGAAAACGTTAGGTCTTCATACGGCATTGGTTTCTTGTCTCTGGTCTGGGCTACTGTAAGTGTATGGCCTACTGAACATTTAGATGTCTGTGGACACCAACAACTGTCACATGACATGCCAGAGTTGCAAGCAAATGAGCATTGGTATTTTGACATCACTTAGTGAGTTCAAGCCAGGGAAACGTTACCTTATGAGCCTATGTTGGATGAGTTTTACACACAAGCTCGTACAGCTTGATCGTACGCATTTTGTCTCAAAACTACTCAAAACCACTGTGCATTATGGCCCGAGTTAGGCACACAATCAAAGGGTTGAGCTTGGTACTTAAGTGGACTGTACATACATACGTTTGGAGGAGAACAACCTGAATCGAAGGCTGCTCTTTTGAAAGAGGGTTTTGAGAGGGGGCTGCAAAGTTGTGTGTTAATGATGTCTACCGCACTAACTACTTCAAAGAACCGACTTTAGTCTGGCCGTCATTTACACTTGGACTCCAATGACACCTTGAGACAGTATCTCTCCCCAGATAAAGTGCTTCATTCAGTCATTTGACAAACACAGGTTTGGCCCAAGGAGGACACGCAAGGCAGAAAATCTCAAGGTCATCAGGTCACCTGTTCAACAGTCCCATCTCTGGCCCACACTTAGAGACACTTAGTGCCTTTTCTTTATCAAAACACACTGAAATACTCAAAGACATGACGCACCCCTGCTTCATACATTGCACTGCTCCAGACCCCCCATAAAGATTACACCATTTTAGACTTACATTTCCACAGTAAAGCGCTGTACTAATACAACAACGACAATAATAATAATAATAATCATAATCATCATCATCATCATCGTATAAGGAGAATCATAACTTTTAAAAAAAGAACATGAGTAATGCCTCTGGTCTTTGGAGAAAAACAAAACACCTCATAAGGAGGTTGTTGATAAAAATATTGAAAAGACATTCATTAAAAGACAAAAAATAGCAGTAAAACGTTATTTTTTTTTGTTTTCCAAGGTAGTCAGACAATCACAGACGGACAGTATGAGTGCTGTTTCTGTGGCGAACTTGTCATGCTGTCTCTAGAATATGAACTTCACTGTACCTCGCTCCTCCACCGGGGAACAAAAACACACACCCTGAAACACACAGAGCACACGGCTCCGAACAACTGTTCAGTGGCACAGTTTTAGTTTTTCTGTTGTTTTGTTTTACGTTCGCTTCACAGACACAAAACGTTATACTTCGCATTGAATACACATCGCACTTTCATGGAGAAATATGAAGCAGAAATCAGAGGCCGAAAGGTGACATAGTGATGCAAGCACTTCTGTTATTTTTTTTTTTACTTATTTTTATCTGTTCCTTGCTATGAAAAGGGACCCCCCCCCCCCCCTCTATGATACCCTCCCATCAAAGTCATCACAGTATGGATTGCTTCCAGAACCTGGTGCAGCTACCATGAGACATACCACAGGGTAGGGAGGGCTTTCACATTCTCTCTCTAACATTCATGTGGTAGGCTCAAAGAACATTTACAAAACCTCTGTTTACATCCCGAAGCAGCGCACAAACTAATCCTAGCAATCGTTTATCTGCTTGCTTAATTAACATTAAATTAATGCTGCTTGCTTTAATGCTTTAAACTGCACATGGCTGCCTTGTTTCCTTTGAGTAAAGACTTATCTTCCTGTCACTCTGTGAGGGAAAATAAACGGCTTTCTCTTTAACTATTTACATCTGAGATTTTCAGCCGGGTAAAATCATACCGCAATGCAGCATTGCAGCTGCAGAGTAGCAAGTCATTTATAATACAGCCAAAGTTTTGAGGCATATTGCAGGCAAAATATTCTTTTTAGAGAGTTCTTCGATCCCCCTGAAAAGGGATCCTGATTACGTTATAATTAAACTGAAGCTGCTATGAAAGGGAAACTGTAGACCAGGATTTAAAAAAAAAAGGAAACAAACAGAAACTCATCAGAAGCAGAGAGTTGTGTGCCATGCTGTCGTACAGTATACAACATACATAAAATATACAGGGGACATATCTCTACTTCAGCAGTATCCGAGAGTGTGGTAGCCTGGCGGGCCCCTCCGCAAGGCTCTGTTGTCTGTGGGTGAGTAGGTGGGAGAGATGACTCTTCTTGAACACGAGGCTGTTCCAGGGCACAATCCACAGGCTCCACATGTTCATGAGACGGAGCGTGGAAAGGACAGAGAAACAGTGGGAGATCTGGGAGGGGGCCTGGAGGGAAAGAAGCCAAGGGAAGGGGCTTCTCTGGATCCAGTAGCACCTCAACACGCAGAGCCGTGAAAGTCCATCCAGCATCACGTCCACAATGGAGATAATACCCACAACTCCACACGGGGCAAGAGAGGAAGAGAGACAGAGAGACAATGGCAAAAATGACTGGTGGTGGGGCTGATAAATCATCCTCTTCAAGATGACTCCAACACGAGCTTGCTGTGCCAGGTCCCGTGACGCACCTTCTTTTCCAATGGTGGACAAAGAAACTGTATCTCATATTAGAGACACGCCACGGGGAAAAAATAAATAAATAAAAACACCAGATTGAAGATACTCTACCAGGGGGATTGTTAAAGACAAAAAAAGTGCAATCAATACGATTAGTTAATACAATATCTGTATAATAATACTCGCTTAGTATTAGCTTAGCCAGTGAGTGTTTTTCTTTCTTTCTTTTTCGTAAAGCCAGATCAATGGGGCAGGGGTAGGAGCTAGTCCTCGATGCAGATGACGTCGTTGGGCTTCCCTGACTTCAGGTCAGGGGTGTTGACGTCTCTCAGAGGGTCACTGGATTTCTTCTCCAGGTATCCAGATGGAGGAGGTCCACTGGAGGACACTACAGAGGACAGAGGAACAGGTCACAACGTGGTTCACATGGACACTGGCAAAGTCCTTCCAACACTCTACGTTTGGACCACAGATGTGAACTGATGTGTAGTGAAGGCCAGTGAAATCCTTCTCTTGAATATCTTCCCTACTGCAGAATCTATTTGAAATCCAATCTAAAAAATCTCCACTTCTCAGGTGCTCATGAGAGTTTATTCTGTAGGGCTCCAGGGCCATGACTGTCTGCAGACCTCTGCAGTTATTTAATGCTTAGTCATAGCAGTAATCATAGACTAACTAACTTGCGGCATATTTGAGAAGTGTAAAGTGTACGGCAGATAAAGGAACTAAAAAGTTTCCAAAGGTTCACAGTGCTGTAATACCAAATGTATCTCCCCTAATGGATGGGGGTCTCTCACCACTGACGTAGGGTCCCAGAGGCATCTGGCTGTAGTTGATCAGGGCTCCCCCGGGCCCTCGGAACCCCCCGCCGAAACTGCCACTGTACATCTGAGAGCACCCATAGGTGCCCGGAGGGTATGGCTGCAGATCACACACACAGAAAGAGAGAGAGAGAGAGAGAGAGAGAGAGAGCGCCTTACAGGTTAACCCAGATGCATGATGGTATCAGCAGTGTGCATGGTGCCAGAGGTGTTCACATTAGTATGACTGCCATCAATCAAGAATAACAGTTCCCTAATGTCTTCCTTTAAATGACACAATCTTTGCGATTGAGTGCAAAAACAGTGCAAAAGGACCACACACTATCATGGTGACCGTGATGGCTACTAACACTGTACGCGACGTGTAAGGTGAGATTCTGTGTGGGTGCGGGGGGAGGTTGCCCGTCCTGCGGGCTGGCGGACCTGCTGCGGTGGCGGCTCGTTGCCGCGGCTGGTGAGGCGGCTCAGGATGCTCCTCTCAGACATCTGCAGGCGAGCCGAGACCGGGGGGATCCGCGACAGCATGGAGGGCAGGCGCGTGACGTCCGCCTTCATGTCGCTCAGCAGCTCCTCCAGCTGGTTGAGCACTGCAACAACATCATAGAGTTATTAAAAACGGATAAACTGACACCGTTATTAGTAACAATTAGCCAAATTGAAAGGTCGGTCTACAAGACTGACATAACCATGTCATGTCTTGAAAATGTACCGATGCAAGCTTTCATGACAGATTACTTGATAACTTCTATGATAGATAACAGACAATAACCAGTAGCAGTAGCATGACCCTTGACTAACATTGCATATTACATCATTAGCAATGGCCTCTGTCATGGCATTATATGACTTGGATAGGTGTCATAATATGAAATTAAGATGTTATCATTTTTATTTTATTTCCTGAACTACAGCAAAGACATGAGTCTTATTTAGGCATTAGTTTACATGACAGTTCTGCGGATGGCCCACACACCTTTGTGAAGCACAGCATTAGCAGGCTTGTTCCCGGCCAGGGACTCCTTAGACAGGTGCTGGTGGGACTCGGCCAGGCACTCCATCTCGGTGAAGCGCGTGTTGAGGGCCATGGCCGGGTGGGTGGAGTCCTGGGTCATGTTCAGGTAGGCCGCCCGCCTCAGCTGCTCCTCGATCACCAGCGCCTGCTCCAGCAACTGACACACGACCACACCACATCAACCACGCAGCCCAGAGAGATCTCACATACAGGGCTTCATAAATATCCCACCAGTGTCTGATAATGACTACTTATGGCACTTGCTTTGAGACTCTGAGTACCTGAATTAAACTGAGAAACTGAGTATTTTGCCTTTGTCACGTCCTTTCATTTTACAGAGAATTACTATGAAGTCCATTAATGTTGTAGACATTGAGATGTGCTGTATGTGGGAGGAAATGGAGTCCACCTTAAAGCGTCTGGCGAGGAACTTGTTCTTCATCTCCAGGTAGTTGCCCTTGTGTATTTCGGTCTTGAAGGGCTCGTTGAGGATGGCATAGCGAGGGTCATTCTGAATGTCCTGCCAGCGGGCGTAGCCGTGTCTGTGGCAGACCAGTTTGTCAAGGGTGAAAAACACAACCAGACACGTAGCCAAATATTGAGAAAGGTCTCTTCACACTCTTTCCAGGGACAAAGGTGTTGCGTTTCTGGTTTTTCTGTTAATGTTCATTCGAACAGACACGCCGCTGAAGGGAAAACAAAAAAGAAAGAAGAAGAAAGGCTGTGAAAGGATACGTGACGATGCCAGCCAGCAACCAGTAGTCGTGCCTGCGGTGCCATATCTCGTACGTCTTGCCCGAAGACATGGCTGCTCGCTCCTCGTTTTGCCACAGGGTATGCAGCTCTGCGGGGAACGAACAAACAAACAAACAAACAAACAAACAAACAGTAGCCGCCTGTGAGACAACACGAGTCAGCACTCCAGGCATCGGATGAGACTCGAGCTCTCCTGGGAACGCGCTGTCAAAGTGAACGCTAACGGCGGTTGTTTGATCCTCAGTTTACCGGCGCGGTTTCCCCACCTGATCCGCCCTCACCTGTGAAGCCTCCGTCGGCGATGTTGAACATGAACTTGGTCTTGCAGTCATTTTTCACGTCCTTCAGGCTCTCGTCCGTCTCGTCCCTGGAGTCCCTCTCTCCGTTCAGCTGGCTCTCGGGGACGTCCTCTGCTTTGGGCTCGTCCGAGGAGGCTGAGGATAGTCACACAACACACAGAAGAAGATGCTGGAGATTGTTTACAGTCTGTTACATAAGTTGTCACCTTTCTCCTAGGGAAATCACTTAAGACCAAGAAGCGAGAAAGACACAATCCTGAACAGAACTTTAAGAGCTGATCCATTCAGACACAATTCTAAACTGTAGTTTAAGAGCTAGCGAATTATCATCCATTCAAAATTATTTTTCATGTGTGTGAATGTGGGTATATATTTTCCCTTTAAACACAAACCTGCTTTCTGCTCTTTGTCCTCTTTGGAAGAGGGAGTTTCACCCTCAGGCTTCTCCTGGGGCTTTTCTGCTTCTCTGCATGTGTCTGCTAAATACAGACGAGTACATAATGAGAAAACTACAGAGGAAGAAAGATAGCATTTTCTGAGGCCATCCACTGCATTCACCTGACAAGAAACACAACATATTCACAGCACTTTGCCTGGATATTACTAAGTAACCGGAACCAGTGCAGGTTTTAGCAATGCCTATTACTATATTTATTTTCTATGATCACACTCTACCTGTAGCAGCCGCTGTCAGGCTGGTAGATGACTCTGTCTGTTTGCCCGAGGGCTGCGTGGGATTGGCTGCTGGGCCTGACTGTGCGGCCGCTGTCTCCGTGTTCTCACTCTCCTCCGCAGGTTTGTCCTCCGAGATTCCTTTGGACTCCTCGCCCTCGGGCTGCTTCTCTGGAGCAGGGGAGGGCTCGGATCCGGCGGGCCCCTGCGGACCGGACAGAACCGAGTGGGAGCAGATGAATTTAGTGATGAAGGAGGGATGGATGAATAAAGGAGAGCTAACATAAGCAGCGCTGGGAGGCACTCCTACCTCAGGTTCTGCGGCTTTGGCCCCGTCAGTGTTCTCAGTGGCCTCCTTTTCCTCAGCAGGTCCCGAGGCCGACTCTGCCTTCTCTGTAAGACCCAGGAAGCACAGAGGAGGTCAGTCGCGATTATAGTGAGGAAACAGACATTCCACAGGCATTCCACAGACAAGTATACACAAAACCTTTCATAATGTGGGTACATTATGCTAAACATTTTGACAGTTTGGGTACCATACAGATACTGAGGTGTTGTGACTATAAACCATAAACACACTCTACTGATATCACACAGTCCTGAGAGCACACATCCATGAAAGCGCACAAACAGAGCAGGTTTCCCACCCTCAGGCTGATGTCAGGGTGGATGTCTGACTGCCGGTGGTGTCTGATGTTGTAGCAACGGTGAGGTGAGATTAAGTGAGATTTCAGATGTCGATTGGATTTGGATTATTTTCGTGACTCTGGTGCTAGGCGTAGGATTGTAGTCCTTTTCAAATTTGTAGTACTCTGCTGTCAGGAAGGGGGTTCATCTCCAAACATGGGCCATGCAGGAGTGTTCAGGAGTGTAGGTGCTCATCATCCCCACAGCAGCTAGCTAGTTGACTGACTGCTTAGCATTAGGAATCCAGGTCCCCTTCGGCGGTATGCTGTGGTGTGTTTGGGTTGCATGAGCGCCTAAGGCAGAGATGGTAAACAGTAAACGTGGGACGGGACGGGACGGGCTCACCTGAGGGCACAGGCGTGCTGGGCTGGGTGGGATAGGGGCTGGCGAGGACGGGGGTGTTGGGGTCGGAGGAGATGCCCTCCGTCAGCTTCTTCAGCTCCAGCCCCGCAGGGATCAGGTCTGGGGAGCTCAGCTTCCCGTTGACGTGCTCAAATTCCTGCACCTACAATACACACACACACACACACACACACACACGCACTCACGCACGCACGCACGCACGCACGCACACACAGACACACAGTCACACACAGGAGGAGATTACTCACCAGGAGAAGGGATTAAGAAGGCTTGAATGCTTAAAATGTGACAGTTTCAAAATTTCTAAAATGTGAGAAGGGCCAATTAGTCTACTTAAACTGATAAGCTCAGGGCAGAGAAATCAGGTGGGCTCTGCTAGGAGCCAAATAAATATTGCGGAAAAAGAAATGTCATTTAATATGACGAGCAGTTTGAACACACTTCAAAAGGGTTTTTTCCAAACCGAGAGGATAAAGCAGAGAAACAAACTTCTTTCCCTTTTTTAACATTGAAGAAACAAATTAACAACAACAACAAAAAAAAATACATTTTAGACAGCTGTCATTGAACATGAACATTGAACCACAATACAAAAGGCCGTTACATCCTACTATCTGTCTTTTTACCATTTAATCAAAACCACTAAAATACCAACCATCATACGGCTGTTTTTACTTGTGCACACTGTTGGCACTGTTGTGAAGCCAATCTACTGTCTGTATGTGCAAAGCTGTGTGTGTGGAGCTGTGTGTGTGAAACTGTGTGTGTGAAACTGTGTGTGTGAAGCTGTGTGTGTGAAGCTGTGTGTGTGGAGCTGTGTGTGATCCTCCTGGAGGCCAAACTCCACAGAGAACACTTCTTTAGAACACTTCAATCAGTCAATTAAGCCAAGTTGTGTTGGTACTGATTGAGAGAGACAAGCTTTCAGAAGTACATGAAGTAGATTTAGCTGTGAGAGCTGTCAAATGTGTGGCGCGGTGAAGTTCAAGCAGGAAGCAACCGTGATGGAGGACGCGGTCCGGTACCTTCTTGCGGACCAGAGACATGACGCCGATGCGGGTGAGGACGTGCTGGCGGGACAGTCCCTCTCGCGGGACGCCGTCAGCAAAAGTCTCTGCTCCGTCTGCACCTGGCTCACACAGGTGCCTCATGAAGAGGGACACATAGGCCCTGACAGACACACACACACACACACACACACACACACACACACACACAGACACATAGACACACACACACACACACACACACACACACACACACACACACACACACACACAAGCAAACATTGGCACACACATCCACACAGAACATTTTAACTAAATTATGCATTTCAAGTCATAGTCAGAATATGCCCACATAAACACATATTATCATTTTCAATGTCCACAATCAAACAAATCTCACATCACAAGATATTGGCTGGTGAAACGCTAGAATTTTGCTTTGAACAATATTCAGCAGGTGGCTCCACTCAACAAATGAATCGTAATACGCCTCCAGGAGGCCAGCTTGACATAAAAATGTCAGAATTTTTGGCAAAACTGTTGCCCAAAAAGTGCTTTGCCCCTAGCCTTCTTCAGGGGGCGCTAGCACCAAGGGAAACGCACACCTAGGGACACAAACCTTCTATTCCATATCAGCCATGTGGGGCAACAACCGTACCAGGTCTCATGTGGATGTGTGAAGTCTAAGTATGATCGTGTACTTCCGCCCACGTAGTTGTTGTGTGAAGATTGACAAACGCAATTGCATTTACACTTGTGTTCAGTGTGATCACACAATGGGTCCCCTGTGAGAAGGTGAAATCCCTCCCCCTTCTCACTGTGGCCCTAAGGGGGAAGAAGGACTGGACTCCCCTACGTGAATGGTTGGGTCCGGGTTCCCCCACCTCTGTGGAGGGGTTCAATTAACTCTAATTGGACCAGTTTAGCCCAATGGGCGGCCTGATAAAAGGTGCACATCATTGTCTAGTGAGGGGAGGACAGACTGAACATGCTGGAAGAAAGCTGGGAGAAGGTGCTAAACCAAACCTGTGAGCACAGAGTTGTACCTTGTCTGTTTTAGGGCTTTAGTTCTGTTCAGTTTGTGTTTATCTGAGTTTTGAATTACCCTGTTGTAAATAAATAGCTATTTTTTAAGAAAGCCACTGTCTCCTGCGCCGTGTGTGTTTCCTACCTGCAACCCCATTCCACCCGGCCTACATCCCACTCAAGGCCATCTTCACAGTCCCTGACCACATCCAGAGGTGGTTTGGCCGATGGGATCACAATCCATCCTCAATGTGTCTTGAGTGTATGTACACCTGTGCTTTCATGCGGTCAAACACTATCCGGTTGCTATCCGATCACACCAAAACCCATTTGAATGGCAGGTGCTAAAAGTCCCATGGTGAAGCCTGAGAGTGGTATTACCTGAACTCTTTCTCACTCTTGCCCCGGAGGTCCCGCACCAGCCAGTGGGAGTTGAAGGCGTCCTGAGGGGGCATTCCCCAGCGCATGATGGCATTGAGGAAAGCCTTACGCTGGCGCGCATTAAAGCCCAGCACCTGACACACACACACACACACACACACACACACACACACAGATAGTAGTAAGCAAATAACTCAAACTCAAAACTAAGTTCATGCACTGTTATTCACCTGGGTCAATGTTGGGGGATACACAATCAATTAAGTCTAACCTCAATGTTGCCACTGACACGAGCCAACAGCGGTGGTAGAGGCTTGTCCCGCTCACTCTTCAGCTGTCTTCGTGATTGTCTGCGACCTCCTGGAGACAGAAAACCCCACAGATACTTAACGTTAAGACTGGCTTCACCTGCACCATTACAGCCCAATAGAAAGTATGAAACTAAAGTGTCGAGAGGAGATGGAATTTACAGACATTAGAGTCCCTCCTCAGAATTAAGTGCTGACTGTCTGGATTTGCTATTTTAACTAAACTATGGATTTGGTAACTAAACTCTAAGTGAGAAACACAGTAGTATTTCTATGATCTGAACCTGGCTCTTTCCACCTCCGCACCAAATCACTAAGACCTGTTCTACAGACCTGGACAGAGAGCTCACCTTCAGGCCTCTCCTCGAAGTCTTCGTCCTCGTCCTCGGACCCCAGGGAATACTCGGACTGATTGTCTGAAAGATCATCTTGCCACTCTGAGTTGCAGAGCACACAGACAGAACAGGCACAGCTACATTCACTACTGTCGGGGGAGGCCCAACGACTGAAGCCTTGGCTACTGGAGCTCTGCCCACTACTACAAAAACACACCACACACACCCAAGCCAGCCAGCCAGCAGCCAGCCAGCCAGCCAGCCAGCGAGCACTCAACCTCCGCAGGCCCTGTGCCAGACACGTGTGCTGCTTACACACACGGGAGAGTTTGTTGTTATCCGGGACAAAGCCCTGGCCAGCAGACGGGCACATCCCTGCCCCAGGCCTGGTGCTTTGAACCTCTGGTTCAAATCCTCTGGTAGGTGCTTCAACACATGGGTACTGTACACGCGAGCCTGCGGAGATGTAAGAGCTACAAACGCCTAAGTGCCCGGCATAGATAAAAAACACAAACGGAGAGAGAGAGGGGGAGGGAGAGGGTGAGGGAGAGGGAGAGAAAGAGAGAGACTGAGAGCAAAAATATGTGAAAACAAAAAATGGCAAGGGAGAATGGAGAGGGAAAATGAAAAACAAAGAATCGAGAGAGAAAGGAACAAGAGGGAGAGGGAGAAGGCCATCACATAAAGATACAGAGAAACTCAAAGGAGAGTGAAGGAGAGCGATGCAAGACACTGGAGAGAGACAAAAAAGAGAAAAGCGCAGAGTGAGACAGGGAGGCGAGGCAGTGAGTGTTGTACCTTGGTCCTCCTGGGAGGTGTCATTGTAGTTGACCTGCTTGCGCACGCGCTTGCCTTTGCCCAGGTTGCGGGCCAGGTCCTCCTGCTGCTGCTCGTAGTGGTGCCTCAGCAGCTTCTCCCAGTAGTCTGGGTCCACGTTCTCCTCCTGCTTAATGATCTCACGCTGAGGCTCCTCCTGCGCGTGCACACACACAAATATACACACACATTATACACGCACACACACATCATAGACACACACACATATATGCAGGATTTAAGCACATAGCAAAAACAGAAACCAAATTCAAATGAGTTATTTCCTGAGCATTAGGTGAGGTCAACTGAAGGTCAACTGAAAGGCTATTATTTTAACACTTGAAAAAGATGTTTCCATGAAAACTTTAAAGGCATGCAATGGAATAAGATGTCTGATGAGTCTATGTTCCTTGTTCCATTAATCTGTTCCATTCTAACTCATTTGTGAAGCTCTGAAATCACTGGTTCCTTGGTGTGAAACACCGCACAGACATCCCTGTGTCTGAACAACCCTCTGCAGTTTTACCCCTGCACCCATTCACAGGTATTAGAGGCTCGAGTAAAAAGGGTGTCTGACCTCTCCGTCCTCCTCTCGCACCATGTACTGGGCCACCTTGAAGGAGCTCAGGTACTCGTTCATGTTCTGGATCTCCGTGTCCTCGTTGGTGCACTGACTGCGGTCCAGGAGCTTGGAGATGGCCGCGTCGTCGTAGTGGATCACGCTGCCCTCCTCCCCATCCTTGTTGTCCCCTTTGGGGACGAAGACAGAACGAGAGAGGCCTAACAGGGGTTAATCTGGGCTGAACGCTTCAGGAGAAAGGCAACAGGACATGGACAGATGTGGCTCCCCTTCTGGGCCCCTGTTGTTGTCAAACGGAGCTGCATCAAGGACAGTGGAGTAATTGACCTCTCCACGAGGCTTCATTATCCATGACAAGGACATACCTCAGAGGTGCACTACACCTAAAAACCTCCGCATGGAGGTAACGCTTAGACTACACAGCGCCAGAGGCCTTCAGACTTCTCTAAACATGGCGTCCCAGGACAAGAGGGGAGGAGAATGGATGCCGCTGACTTATGTGCACCCTGTGGAGGCCAGATGACAGAATAATATGTCAAACAGACAAATCCCAGTCTTAAGACAAGCGGACTAAAGATACAGTCCAGGCAAATGATACTGTGCAGATCTGTTAGAGCCAGACTGAAACAGAATGGAGTGAGATGCAGTGATGCAACAGATTTGAAGTTCATAACGAAGGTACTGAACGCGGTGAGAATCTGTTATGCAATTACCCCCCCCCCCCCCCCCCCCCCATGGGTCATCTGAAGAAAGACGCTAACGAGATAAACAGAGTTGGTTTGAAGTTCCCCCCTGTGAGCAAAGTAAATGAACCTCCATTATAAAAAATCCATTCCGAGACTACAATATCACTTTCACCAGTACAACCCCTGCATAACACTTAGCATATCAATGAAAAAGAAATGGCTTCATAAACAGGTTTTGAGTCTGACTGAGCGTTTTGGACTGACTGAGCGGCTGTTAGCTGAGTGGTGCATGTCCACCGAGACCCCCTCTTACTGGGGCTCCTGGGGGAGAAGGACCTCTGCAAATTGGCGCTTCACAGAGGGCTGTGCACGGGGACTGCCTTTCCCCACAAGACTGAACAAATGAGATGGAGGTAGAGGATTGTGTCTGAGTCGAAAATACAGGATATGTTGTTTTCAATGGGGAAGCATCCATCATACGGGGGTGCAGACAGAAATATTTGCAGGTGCAGACAACCAGAGATTGTGTAGAATTAGAACCAAACCATCCAATAGATAACTCTACTGCTGATGCACATAATTCCACAGCATTCCAACAACTCTTACTGAAGCCCAGAGGAAAACACAATGATTGATAAAAAGCTTTTAGTGCAGAGCTTTCAAAGGCACACTTTTAAAAGGTTCACCACATTGTTCCAAAGGATAACCACGAAGCAACATAACCTTTGTGTTAGAGATGAACCTTTCACAGACCGCTACACCACACATCTTGGAGAAGAAATGAGTATGTTTCTCTAGGCCAAAGCCACAAAGCCCTTCAGAGATCTTTAACGATACTCAAGTCTACATACGGCCTTCAAAGCCTTTCAAAAGCCTGCTACAGCCCAGCTCACATCACTGGCAAATCAATGGGAAATGTCACCTACCCATGGCCTCGATGTCGTCTTTGAAGAGCTCCTCGGTGCCGAACTTGAGGATGTCGTCCAGCTCCTGCTTGGACATGGAGCCGGTCTTGGAGCCCAGGCCGGGCCGCACCACCAGGTGGGTCAGCATCATCTTGCGCTTGGCCACCTGCGTGATGCGCTCCTCCACCGAGGCCCGCGTCACGAAGCGGTAGATCATCACCTTGCGGTTCTGCCCGATGCGGTGCGCTCTGCTAAAGGCCTGAGGGAAGAACACGGGCGCGCCGCACACACCGGAGAACGTTGACAGACTGAGTTAAAGAACACGGTCGGGTGCACACACACACCGGAGAATGTTGACAGACTTAGAGTTAAGGAGGAGATATTACGTAACACACTCAGACACCAAAGTGTGAGGACCAAATACACAGTGAAAGAAAAACACTGCACTTAGTCGTATTATTTCATATTATTACAATTATTCCATTATGTGTGCATACGTTTACTTTTGCGCATCTGTGTGTATTTGACGAACACAGAAGGAACAGACAGAGAGAGTGTAGAGTAAGAGGACGTGGGCACATGGTCTCTGTACCTGGATGTCATTGTGGGGGTTCCAGTCGGAGTCATAGATGACGACTGTGTCTGCTGAGGCCAGGTTGATGCCCAGCCCACCAGCTCGCGTCGACAACAGGAAACAGAACTGCTGTGCTCCAGGAGCTGGGAAAATAAACCGTTCAGTTCATTAAATTCATTTAACCGTTCAAAAATCTATCTTTCAATCAATCTTTTACAAACTTCACATTGTAAAGGGTTGGAGCTGTGTGCAGAATTCTAGAAATACAACACCCTACTTCACCTACAAACATCAACTTCACCTAAGAGCTAATAGAGAAGATGCTGACATTCATTGACCTTTTTGTCTATGGCCTTCACTTAATGGAAATGCTGAAACGGCCTCAATGTGTTTGCAAACCAGCCAGGGCCAGGGCCATGAGTTTATCTGTCCAGAGTTCCACTACACTTCAACCCTTCCAAACTGGTCCATGACTTTTCAAGGATCCTTGATTAAACTTACATGACCTTTCACAACCTACACAAAAGTGTGTGCTGTAGTCCACAGGTTGGGCCTAATTATCGAATGAAGATTAAACAGCAACATTTTGCATTGCTTTTCTAATAGATTAGTTAGGCTATGGCTATGCAATAACATAATTAATTTAATTTAAATAATTTTTCATGACTTGTCCAAAACTTTCCATGAATTTACTGAATTTCATGATTTTGACAAGCTTGGAAAATGGGATTTTAAAATTCCATGACATTTCCAGGATTTCCATGACCATGGAAACCCTGTCTGCCAAATGGTAAGGTTTGTCAAAGTGTCTCCCTCTAGTGGACGGAATTAGTAGTGCAGGGAGCAGAGGGCTCTCACCATTGAAGCGGTCTATGGCTTCCTGCCTCAGGCCACCAGTGATGCCTCCGTCTATCCGCTCGTACTTGTAGCCCTCATTCTCCAGGAAGTCCTCCAGCAGGTCCAGCATCTTCGTCATCTGAAATGCAGACCGGGGGATTTTAAATGGGCCACGTGTCTTGGTGTATTCAGGATGAAAGCAGGTTTAAAAATAGCTTTGTTAAATAGGGTATGCTACAGACCACCTCCCTAAATTTTCCATAATTCCCTGCTCTACCACACATCAGACAGCTGTTCTTCCTCTGATTAGCTGAATCTGCTGTGTTCAGCCTAAGTGCGTTTTTGAATGACAGCTACAGCGCTGAAGAAATACAATGAATAATGGTAAATAAAAATCAGTGCTGTGGATCATCGACCTGTTCCAAGTGAATAATGAAAGAATGTAAAGATTTGTATAAAGCATTGTGTTCAGAATTAAATTTCACATTTTATATATATACACATACATACATACATACATACATACATACATACATACATACATACATACATACATACAAACATACATACATGTATATATATATATCAGGCCAGGCTACTGTAACTGTCCATGTTAATTATTGATACTGCACACACTTCCTAAGCATTGAAGCATTGAAGCAAAGTGGCTAGGAAGCCCTACACACAACAGAATCATCCTTGATGTTCGAAGGGTGTTTTTTTCGAGGGTGTTTTTTCGGAGACAACTCGGAGAGTAAACTGCCTGTGTGCTGTGTGGTGAAGCACACCTGAGAGAAGATGAGCACTCGGTGGCCCTCGTCCTTGAGCTTCCTCAGCATCTTCTGCAGCAGAGTGAGTTTGCCTGAGGACTTTACCAGCTGGTTCCCGTCATAGGAACCATTCGGGAGAACTGGGGCCTCCTGAGAACACCGACACATCAATCAATCAACTCAAAGTCGATTCCATACCCCAAACTTGTTTATTTCTTTCTACATTTATTGGATTCCTTCTTTCAATTCCGTTCATAACTGCGTTTGCGATGAACAGGTCTGGTTCTCTTGCTGTGATAACATAATAACATATCGATGTGTACATCTGAGAAAATTGCTTCATTTATGCAAAAGTTCGTTGCATAGCGGGCAAGCGACATGAAGATGTCTAGACAAATTTCCCACAAGATACGAGAGGAATTACAGCCAATTAATTCTCTCTGTCCTCCCAATCAATGAGGATCTATCTGCAGCCTCACAAATGAAAAATCATTACTATGAGTAATATGCATGCTTTAATCAGTGATCAAACAAAAAACCTCCTTCTTCCCCCAGAGACATGCACAAATCCTATACACACAAACGCACACATACACACTATTTACATGGTCTATGCACACACACATACACACACACACACACACACACACACACTCCTCACCACAGCGGCCACGGGGAACAGGTAAGGGTGGTTGCAGCACTTCTTGAGGTCCATCATGATGTTGAGCAGGGACACCTGGTTGCCCCCACCCTTTGAGTTCAGGGCCTCAAAGTTCCGTGTGAGGATGAACTTGTAGTACTTCCTGTTGAGGTCAGAGGTTAAAGGTCAGGAGTGAAAGGAGGTCATGGAAGGCACACAGCAGGCTTTTATAAGCAACATGCCAAATTCATCCCTGATTCATTCCTCTTTTATAAGCAACATGCCAAATTCATCCCTGATTCATTCCTCTTTTATAAGCAACATGCCAAATTCATCCCTGATTCATTCCTCTTTTATAAGCAACATGCCAAATTCATCCCTGATTCATTCTTCTTTTATAAGCAACATGCCAAATTCATCCCCGATTCATTCCTCTTTTATAAGCAACATGCCAAATTCATCCCCGATTCATTCCTCTTTTATAAGCAACATGCCAAATTCATCCCTGATTCATTCCTCTTTTATAAGCAACATGCCAAATTCATCCCTGATTCATTCCTCTTTTATAAGCAACATGCCAAATTCATCCCTGATTCATTCCTCTTTTATAAGCAACATGCCAAATTCATCCCTGATTCATTCTTCTTTTATAAGCAACATGCCAAATTCATCCCCGATTCATTCCTCTTTTATAAGCAACATGCCAAATTCATCCCTGATTCATTCCTCTTTTATAAGCAACATGCCAAATTCATCCCCGATTCATTCCTCTTTTATAAGCAACATGCCAAATTCATCCCCGATTCATTCCTCTTTTATAAGCAACATGCCAAATGCATCCCTGATTCATTCCTCTGCACTAGGTTCAAAGTGACTGATTTTAAAGCATAGGGATAGATGAACAGATTTAGAGTTCCAGCAAATTTGAAATAGAACAAACTGTAGTCTATCAGAGGCCTTTCAAATCGTGAGTTGAGACTGACTTCTGCATAGGACTGAGCTCCACGCGAACGATGAGTTCCGTCTTGGCCGGCATGTTCTTGAAGACGTCGACCTTCAGCCGGCGCAGCATGTGGGGGCCCAGCAGGTCGTGCAGCTTCTTGATCTGGTCCTCCTTGGAGATGTCTGCAAACTCCTCCAGGAAGCCATCCAGGTTACTTCCAAGAAAAAAATTGAAATGAGTGTCATGGCACTTCAGAAGCTAGGGATAATATTGTGATACGCTCATAAAGCACTTTCATTCCAACTAAACCACGCTTTTTTTTTTTTTCTTCCAGAGACGCCCGCACAAATATCCCAACACATTATATGGAGCTCCTTCTGTGGAGAGCTCTTGAACTGACATTCAGCCCACGCCTAAGGCATAAGTAGAGCACTGCTGGAGACACTCCAGCCTTGGAGATACTGGGCTGTCATGCGCGACAAAGCCATTCCCACAGTTTAGCAGAGCCAAGAGGTGGAGGATCCAGAAATCAGTAGAGCACAGGAGGACACTCCACAAAATAAAGTAGAGTGGAACGGAGTGGTTTTGGGGGGGGGTTCATGTCTCTTACTTGAAGCGTTCTGGAGTAAGGAAGTTGAGCAGATGAAAGAGCTCTTCTAGATTGTTCTGCAGGGGCGTTCCAGTCAGGAGCAGCTTGTAGTCGATTTTATAGCCATTCAGAATTCTGAAAAACTGCCAGAGATAGCCATTGAGGAGATCCAGCAAAACACCAAGGAATTAGACACATATATATATATATATATACATACACAACATATTTTTGCTGTTGTGTGATTTGCAAATTCAAGACCAAATTTACGATTTAAGAGAGTCCATATTATAGTGACTCTGACAGTGACATAATAAATCACTATAAACTAGATATTTTCGGGAAGTATATTTCTCCATTTAAAAATCTATATAAATATCATCATGCACTGCAGCCACACCCATCTTACCTTTGATTGGTTATTTTTAAGCCTGTGTGCTTCATCTACCACCAGGCAGGCCCAGGTAATTGAGCCCAGAATGGCCTGATCAATGGTAATCAGCTCGTATGAGGTCAGCAAGACGTGGAATTTGATGGGCGTATCTTTCTGTTCGTAAAATAACATTCACAACGTAAACTTTACCATCTGTCACAAAACCACTTAAGTAAGAAATTCCAGACGTCCTGCCCCTAAAATATGTTATAAATAGCAGGGGATAATGACATGTGCAATCCCCTGATGTGGCAGTGACATTTCCCACCTTCATTCGGAACACCTTGCGGCCAGATTTGACAGCGCTGTCCTCGAAGGTGAACTCGTTCTCACGGATGACCGCGCGGCTGTCTTTGTCGCCGGTGTAGGTCAGCACGTAGAACTCTGGCGCCCACATCTCAAACTCCCTCTCCCAATTAATGATGGTGGACAGGGGAGCGCTGACCAAATATGGCCCTTTGGAGTGACCCTGAGAGGAGCAAAGACTTCCAGTTAACTAGAGCTGTTTTTTTACAGTGTCATTGTGTGCGGTCAGGATTAAGTGACATAAAAGGACAGGAATTGGGACACCACTTCAGCCCCCCCTAAGTACTTTCATTATAATACCCCTTTTTTTCCCCAGCGGAACCAATTCTCTGCCTCCAAGGACAAAACCAGTTTCAGATTTCAGGTGTCTCAAAAGCTTCATCCAGTCACCTTCAACATCACACGAATCAATCCGCAAAGGCTGCATCCTGTACCCACCTCCTTGTAAAGCGAGTAGAGGAAGGCAATGGTCTGCACAGTCTTGCCCAGGCCCATCTCGTCGGCCAGGATGGTGTCGGTGCCCTGCGCCCAGGAGAAACGCAGCCAGTTCAGGCCCTCCAGCTGGTACGGGTGCAGGGTGCCCCCGGTGGCGTTGACGTACCAGGGCTGCTGCTCGAATTTAATGGTGGGCTGGAGAGAAGAGAGGATCAGTAGGACACGTCCAGTTTGTATGAATGGCACCTTTAAACACCGGGCAGCAAATTATATGACCAAGGCCACGGTTATGGGATCCATGGAGCTTATGGCTGTACTGTCAATAACTTAATTTAGACTTTGATAAATGAACTATCATTCTGGAGTACTTGGAGACTTAACAAAAAGAAGTTCAGAATTCACAGCCTTGGGGTAACCGTGAGAAAAGGACAGTGAAGTGCGGCTCACTCACATCTACCACTGGTTTCTCAGGAGGAGCTTCCCTCTTCTTCTCCTCCTTAGAGGAGCTCTTATCCTTTCTCACCACCAGGGGGCGATGGTCCTCACCCAGCATCTGCCCCCTGCAATAACAGGGAGAATCATCACAGAATCATCAGCATTGCAGTTCCATCTGTGTGTGTGTGTGTGTGTGTGTGTGGATATATATATATGTGTGTGTGTGTGTGTGTGTGTGTGTGTGTGTGTGTGGTGTCAGAGAGAGAGAGAGATGGTGACTGTGTGAAAGGGAAGGAGAGAGAGAAAGAAAAAAAGAGAGGGCAGTATTTATGAGAGTCAGTATGTTTATCAGTGTATGTAGCCAGCTGGGCTGCTTCTGAGAGTGAATCAGACTAAGTGTGTGTGTGTGTGTGTGTGTGTGTGTGTGTGTGTGTGTGCTCCTAACCTGTGATCCCAATAAGACAGCTTCATGTTGTCATACTCTGGAACGTCAAAGTCATCCACCTCCCAGGTGCACTGGTCATATGACAGGTCTCTCCACTTAATGAGGTAATGCAAATCCCCGTCCTTGTCAAAACTACAGGGACACATGCCACACATACAATAACTCATCTCACCTTTCCAAAAACTTTCACTAAGGACACAAACATTTCCTGATAACGAGTGCTACTCCACCCCTTTTTTATAATAACATATTTGAAACTATCTGGAGAGAAAAGGGGGAGAGAGAGAGAGAGAGAGAGAGAGAGAGAGAGAGAGCACTGGGGCTCCTAGTCATAAGACTAACATAACTGTCATAAACATGCATTGGCTGACAGCCTATCCAGTCATCATGACAGATGATTTGCTTTGATGATATCATATTACTAATATCATAATTGGCATGAGAGTTTGTAGAACCTAATAAGGTAATCATTTCCAAATAATGTAAAGACTCTCAATGATGTAATACATGTCTTAACGGATAATGCAATAATATTTATACCAATAATGTAATAAATTGTTACACAATTGAAAATGACTAGACTGCTGGGTTAACCTTGTTTTATGTAGAACCTAATAGCGTAATAACTTCCCAACAATGTAATAAAACCCAATAATGTAACATGGCAGCGGGTGCAGGTAAAGCGCTCCAAAAGAGGCTGGGTGGCGTATGTGCTGACAGGCACCTGTGGTTGACGATGCGGTGGATGATCATCCACTCGGGCTTGATGCCGTAGCGGTAGAAGCGCTCCTCCATGACGGCGTACTGCGGGTCTTTGCTCTTCCTCTTCTCGATGTTCAGCTCCTCCTCCCCGGAGCCGTAGTCGTACGGCGGCGGCTCGTCCATGTCGTTCTTCCGCTGGTAGTTACGGTACATGACCGTGTGGTAGAGCTCCAGCTGGGGCAGAAAGGAGCCTAAATGAGTAGAGCTTACATAGAGCTCATAAAGACTGAGTAGAGTTTACATAAGACTGAGTAGAGTTTACATAGAGCTCATAAAGACTGAGTAGAGCTTACATAAGACTGAGTAGAGTTTACATAGAGCTCATAAAGACTGAGTAGAGCTTACATAAGACTGAGTAGAGTTTACATAGAGCTCATAAAGACTGAGTAGAGCTTACATAAGACTGAGTAGAGTTTACATAGAGCTGGTAAAGACTGAGTAGAGCTTACATAGAGCTGGTAAAGACTGAGTAGAACTTACATAAGACTGAGTAGAGTTTACATGGAGCTCATAAAGACTGAGTAGAGTTTACATAGAGCTCATAAAGACTGAGTAGAGTTTACATAGAGCTGGTAAAGACTGAGTGGAGCTTACATAAGACTGAGTAGAGTTTACATGGATCTCATAAAGACTGAGTAGAGTTTACATGGAGCTCATAAAGACTGAGTAGAGTTTACATAGAGCTCATAAAGACTGAGTAGAGTTTACATAAGACTGAGTAGAGTTTACATAAAACTGAGAAGAGCTTACATAGAGCTGGTAAAGACTGAGTAGAACTTACATAAGACTGAGTAGAGTTTACATAGAGCTGGTAAAGACTGAGTAGAGTTTACATAGAGCTGGTAAAGACTGAGTGGAGCTTACATAAGACTGAGTAGAGCTTACATGGAGCTCATAAAGACTGAGTAGAGTTTACATGGAGCTCATAAAGACTGAGTAGAGTTTACATGGAGCTCATAAAGACTGAGTAGAGCTTACATAAGACTGAGTAGAGCTTACATAGAGCTCATAAAGACTGAGTAGAGTTTACATCGAGCTGGTAAAGACTGAGTAGAGCTTACATGGAGCTCATAAAGACTGAGTAGAGTTTACATAGAGCTGGTAAAGACTTAGAAGAGCTTACATGGAGCTCATAAAGACTGAGTAGAGTTTACATAGAGCTCAAAAAGACTTAGAAGAGCTTACACAGAGCTGACACTTCTGTTTCGATTTTGACAATGTTGACTGTTGACTTTGGTCGTTGCAGTAATTCTTAATAAGCACTCAATATCAATTAAATTAAATCAAACAGTTAAGTCGATCAAAATGCATGTCTTTGTTCCATGTTTTTTCACAATATTGCCACAGCCCAACTGTACAGTAACTAGTGCTGTCAACTGACCTTATCTTATACATGTATTCAATTTACAATACTAGTTTCAAAAGGCTGTAGGTTCCCTAGGCACATGTCACACCACTACGCCTCTGGCTTTTCTGTCTCCTCTTAGGGTGAGAGGGTTGACTGAGACAGACCTCAGCAGAAGTGTGCTGATTCCTGCTTCTGCTCTCTGTCTCTGTCTCTGTCTCTGTCTCTGTCTCTGTCTCTGTCTCTGTCTCTGTCTCTGTCTCTGTCTCTGTCTCTCACCTGCAGCTCGCTGACCCAGGAACAGTGCCAGTAGGAGAGGCTAGCCCACTTAACAAACAGCATCCGCTCAGGGCGCCCCTTCAGGGGGGGTTTGGCCAGGGGGTCAGGGGGCTCGCCGTCCGCCCCGGGGGGCAGCTCCGCAGGCAGGGGAGGGTCCCCCCACATCCAGTGTAGGATCTTCTGCACCTTACCTTTGAGAGGGGGGCACTAAAGGAATAGGAGCCGGGGGAAAAGTAACATAGTGAAATGCATGTATAATTCTGAAATACTTGTAGAGTATCTGCCTGTTCAAATGCAACCATGACATAGCAGCTGAAACATTATTTCATGGTGGTATCAGTGCCACAGATAGATACATTTGTTCAAGAGCTTCAGTGAAGATAAGGCAAAATTGACAAAATGGACACTGGACAAAAAGAAACTTGGGGGAATATTTCATATTTAAGCATGCTCTCCTTTCACTACCCAGATAAACGAAGATTCATAGAGGAGATTTGAATGGAACTGAACATTATTAAAACTGAACTTAATCCCCCAGCTGTGTCATTAAGACTGGATGAGTCTCTCCCCAAAAGATACATAAATGACTGGATAGATAGAGGGTAGATAGAGTGGATATAATCTGGCCTTGCAGAGAATTACACTGGGACTGACTGGACATAGATTTAAGAAGTCTGAGCATTATATGAACCATAAAGGTGTGAGGTCCACCAGCCCTCAGTGGACTGAAACTGGTCGGGGGGTCCCTGTCTGCCCTTACCATGCAGCGGGGACAAAGCCACTCCCCGTTGGGGATCTCGGGCAGGGGCGGGTTGAGGCAGTGGATGTGGTACGAGGAGGGGCAGGTGTCGCAGCACAGCAGCTCGCCGCCGTCCTTGCACACCCGGCAGAACTCCATGTGGTCGTCCTCTTCCTCGCCCACCGGCTCCTCTTCCTCCTCCTCTTCATCCTTGGGCTCCCACTGTATGCCTTCCTTCTCCTGAGGAGAGAGAGAAAGAAAGATACAGTTAATGGGGTGGGGGTGCGTGCGTGTGTGCGTGCGTGTGTGTGTGTGCTTGTGCGTGCGTGCGCGTGTGTGTGTGTGCATGTGTGTGTGTGCGCGCGTGTGTGTGTGTGTGTGCGTGCGTGTGTGCATGGACAGGCCAGCAGCATGTACGTAGCAGAGGAGCGGGGCATCCCCGGGCTTACACAGTGGGGGCAGCTCCACTTTCCCTCGGGGGCCTTCTCCAGCTCAGGCTCCAGGCACACCAGGTGGTAGGCGCGGGGGCAGGTGTCGCACAGGATGATCTCGCCGCCCTGCTGGCACACCTCACAGTAGTCCTGGTGGTCCGTCTCATAGCCGTCACCATCCTCTCCTTTAGGGGGGGGGGGGGAGGTGAGAAAGGTTGGATAACTACACCTCACGTAAACAGAGAAGATTAGCATATCTATGCTAATTCATTAGCCCTTGGTCATTCTGTCTCACTGTGTGAGTAAGTGTTAGAGAGCAGCTCTGCTTTTAGGACAGTTACAGTATGTTTGCTAATCTGGTCACATTTAAGAGGGGGCGCCCACAGCTTGGTAGAATTCCGAAGCCTTTCTGTAAATTCTCCGAGATCTATTTTTAAGAACTTCTTGGACCATTAGAAATTGAATTACATGCCGGGAGGAACGCAGCACACAGGATTGTAAAGCTGAATGATACACTAGCACCTTGAAAAGTCTCGGCCTGTTTGTTTTGATTGCTTTACTTAAGGCCACCTATTAAATGAATGTCTTGTCCACTTCTAACGGAGGAGGGACGAGGGAGAGAGAGTGCAGCCCGTGGCTGTGCTGTGCTGTGCTGGTGCTAATATACAGAAACGAGGTAGAAACAGAGGCCCTCACTTTTCCTCTTCTTGCGACCACGGCGAGCCGCCGCTGCTGCCGTCGTCGGCGTCGGCGTTGCCGTCTTCTTCTTGGGTGCCCCCGAGGTGTCCGAGAGGACGGATGCGCTGTGGATGCTGACATCATCAAAGTCCGACTCATCCAGGAAGTCCTCCTCGCTCTGAGTGGAGAGAAGACGGTTGAGCCTGATGTGGCTAAAGACCTCAGACAGCTACCACTATCAGTGAAGTGCAAACCCTAAACTACATTTACATTTAGTAATTTAGCAGATGCTTTTATCCAAAGTGACGTACAAAGGAGAAAAAAATCAAGCTACGAGCAATAGAGACCTAGTGTAACAATAAATACTACTTTACATAAGGAATAAAAAGTGCAGGAATGTAATTACTGTAAGTGCGAGTTAAGTAGTAGTAAGTGCGAGTTAAGTACTAATCTAACTAATAAACTAATCAATGTCTTAAAAAATCACGCATCTGTGACTTATTAGTGCACCCTGGACATGTATGTCTGATCTAATATGTCAAAGCAGTTGGTTATTATCAAATGTACTGGCTTAAGTAAAAAGCCATTCTTACCGATGATGCTTTTTTCCTCTTGGCACTCTGGCTTGACTTTGATTTGGTCTTCTTGCCTTTGCCCTTCTTCTTCGCGTCCTTCACACTTTTACTCTTCTTCCTAACCCCCGGCCCTGAAATCCAGTCAAGATGAGAACACAACAGCCTGTAATCCTTAACAGATCCACACACGGGCCTGTTCGCATTCGAAGAAATCGATGGGACTTGGAGGGTTTTCTTCTTCTCTTTTTTTTCAGATCAAGATGTTACCATTTACGTGTGGAATGTTAAATACTCACAGCACTACAATGAGAGATGCAAATGCACTGTGAATTTATAAATCCAAGTAAATCCGAACCTACTGAACGAAACACAATTTGAACCGCGTCTCTGAGGATTCTTCATTACTCTAACTCCTTTGACCGACACCGTGAAAGTATTGGGCAGGTCAAGAGCAAAGC
>NC_045156.1:3947500-3980000 GCF_900700415.2 Clupea harengus
AACGTAATCAACCACGTCACCAAAGAGTGCTTGTAGGTAGAGATAGCGTATTTCCGGTGGGATCCGTATTGAAACCGGAAGTGGGTACTTTACTCCGTTTGACTGGCTAATACCAGGACCTTTACTTTTTCGTAGAGAAATTGTGTCGTTCGCCTGCCTTTTAAACAATAGTTTTTAGTTTTTTTCTTTATTTCTGCGAAGTTATACGGCTCAATACTCAACTGACTTGTTAACCGAACTTTTACAAAGTCATACGACTAAACACACAAGTTATTGGCTGTTCAGGTCAGATGACAAGTTTTAACCAACCAGACACCGAAGTAAAGTTCCAACTTCCGGTTTCAATACGGATCCCAGCGGAAATACGTTATCTCTACCTACAGCGCTTGGTATGAATTTGTTTTCAACAAACATGGCTGCCGCTGTCTGAGCTGAGATGTGTTCTGCCATCAAGTCTGTTTTAGAAGACAGCGCATTCATTTTGAAAGAGGAACAGAGAAACGCGATCAAGGCATTTGTCGATCGAAAAGATGTTTTTGCCGTCCTTCCTACGGGATTCGATAAAAGTTTAATTTATCAGCTGGCCCTGGTCACATGCTACGTTGCTCTGATTGGTTGTAGGTAACCAATTGAGCGAAGAGGCATTTTTTTTCCTGGTTCGGTTGAAACACGCCCCATAATCACAGCCCAATGGAGCAGTATCAGACTCATATTCTGACTAGAATTATGAGTATGACAACGTCAGGCTAGAAGTGATTAGCAATAATGCCTTAAAATACAGTTGACCTGGGTTCAATTCCAGGTCAAAGCAGGTTGCCTTTGTATAGGCGTGCCCAATTTTAATGAATTGATTATGGTCAGTAACTTTAAATCAATTTACTTAACAACAACAAAGTTACTAAATAAACATACGGTCTACTTTGACTGAGCCACATCATGGAGGAACACTGACAGGACGCCACTGGGCCCTGTGAGGCGTCCCCCTGTGAGGCGTCCCCCTGAGGGAGGGGAGCTATTGCTCCTTGCCGTACCACGATTCACCTCTTTTGACCCTCTCCACTGGCAAACACCATGTTCCCTACTGCTACAGAATGGGAATAACAGCACTATTGGCACAGAGTATTCAAACTACTGGTATGGAATCCAAAGCGATAGTGCACTAACTATAGTTCCTGTTCCGTGGCGATAGACACATTCCATAGCAGGAACCATGTCCGCTTTTGGTTCCAAGAACCTTTTTGATATCTACCCCAGGCACTTTTCTTAGTTCCTGGAAGCAATTATGTGGAACTTCTGCACTAAATGCCAGTGACTGAATACAATGGAATGAGAAAGTGAATAATCGTGCCATGTTTCAAAAACCTGGCAGCACACAAGCAGGCCAGAAAGAGCCATTTTTAGATTAGATAAAAACAAACAAAAACAAAATGTTAAATTAGATTACAACAAAATGAGTTGACGGTGATAAAAAGATGGAGCTGGATCAGAGAAAAAGACAGAGAAACGTCTGCGTTACCATACCAAAAGGAAAATATTGGAGGGATCTATTTAGTTCACATATACTAATTGCCATTCGAAAGTATTTCAAAGCACTAATGGCCACAAATTTACAAATAAAGCAGATGTTTAGAAATGAGGCCTACAACAGTAACTAATGGAACTCAGAGAGAAACACACATATTGGGCTCCCTGATTGCAACTATTTATTTATTTACAAACAACCAGCAACTTTCTGAGAAGGGTTTAATAGTTGTGACGAACTATTTGTAACTTCCCCCTCAACCTCCTGAGTCAATGTGGAAAAATGTCTGTGTCATTCTTGCCACTGGTGTATTCTGAGCAAACAAACGGAAATGGAAGGATAAGAATGGGTGAAGCAAGAGGACGTCCTCTAAAAGGGTTGATGAATGCGTCCCCAATCCCTAACCACTGCTCAGTCCCCAAATGTCATTCATGTCCAAGGTCTGACCACAAGGGCCAAGCACTAATTTCATTACTGGCCAAAGTTAATTTGGTCATTTCATACCACATTCCAAATGTTACGCCCCTTAAGGGCAAACTGTAAACAGTGCAATTTTGTGAAATGTGCATCTTTGTTTTAAACCTCGTACAGCTATATCTAGTCTGAGCAGAATTTGAATTTGCAGTTTTTCTGCAGAGTTTAAATATTCTAGCATCCTACGAGTACATAAATGCAAATAGCAAATTACCATGACTACGCCACGCGCCTTGTGCCTTCATATTAGAGTTCCCTGCTTAAGCCAAACCGTGTGTGCTGATGTCTTTGATGTGTTTTCTTCATGGTGACACTGCTCAGTAAGAGAGAGGGGTTTAGTGCTAGTATAAACTCACTGTCTACACACCATGATCTAATTGACTCAGAAACTTCACTTGTCAGGCTGCATCTCAGACTACAGTGACACACACCCCCACACACACACACACCCAAATGCACTTGTAAACAAACACACACACACACACACACGCACGCACAAACACACATACACACACAATGAGAGAGGGAGAGGGAGAAAAGAGAACACTCAAAAACAACAGCGTTCTCAAAGCCCACAGCCTGAAACCAAAAAACAAAAGCAGTCTGGCAGAGAAAAAGAAGATGAAAGAAGACAAAGGTCAGACAGAGAAAAAGAGAGAGAGAGATGGTAAGGAGGTAAAAAGAGAGAGGGATGAGGGAGAATGGAATAAGAGAGAATGACTAAAAAAGGGGTGAGTGATAGATTCAAAATAGCGCCTGATCCTGGAACAGTTTTGGGCCCTGATCTGGCACCTGTCCATCAGACGCTGTCTGCTCTGTGGTATGGCCATACCTAAAACCTACGTCAAGCACTGGCTGCAGTATCGACAGCACACAGGCTAGTGAGAGAGGTAGAGACCCAGGGCAATATCTCAGACTTTACACTAACCCCCTCTCAAACACTAACTACAAAGAGCAATAACCGCATGTGCTAACAACAGAGCCGGACAGAGTGAGATCAAGAGCCATAACCCAGGGTGTGTAGACCAACACACACACACACACACAGGCACCGTGAGAGAAACAAACACACAGAGAAATAACCCATGGCCCTGAACTAGCACACACTATTACTGAGAGAGAGAGAGAGAGGAGAGAGAGAGGAGAGAGAGAGAGAGAGGAGAGAGAAAGAAAGAGAGAGGAGAGAGAGCGAGAAAGAGAGAGAAAGAGAGAGAGAAAGGAAAGAGAGAGAAAGAGAGAGAGAGAAAGGAGAGAGAGAGAAAGAGAGAGAGGAGAGAGAGAGAGGAGAGAGAGAGAGAAAGAGAGAGAGAGAGAGGAGAGAGAGCGAGAAAGAGAGAGAGAAAGAGAAAGAGAGAGAGAGAGAGAGAGACGCGAAGCCCATACAGCCCACAGCATACACTTACAAACATACTTGTATGGCTGCCAAGTGTCCAAAGATGTTCCACTATCTTAATTGAAGGGAAACAGATGTTATTTGGGAATTGTGTTCGAATCACTACTAATATTCTATATGAAGACAACAGCACAAAAAATGACTCATCAGGTCATGGCGAAGAGGAAGAAAGTGCCTATTGTTTTCCTGCTAATGCATCTCTATTTGTTCCAAACCACCCAGTTTGGCGTCGTAATTAGGACCATATGTTGCTTACGTGTGCTGCTTTAAGTTGGATCTATTTAGATCCTGAATGCCTTTGAGTGGGTTTTCAATGACTCTGAACTGGTGCATCGTAAGGCAAGACAACGCACATTCTTTTCTTGCATAAATGTGCAATGTCACCCAATACAATTATATAGTGAAATATTACAAAACAAAAAACAACCAATTAACATTCAGCAATGTCCAACAGCAAATCCTCTGACCTTACCTCTTTTTTCTTCTTCTTGACCTTGGGCATCTTCCCCTCTTTTAGCTTGGCCGGCTTCTTCTTCCTCTGCTCCTTGAGGGACTCGTCATCCGAGAAGAACCTGTCCAGGGGCGAGAGCGGGACCCTCCTGCCAGCACCCTCCTCATCCTCATCTGGGGGACATACACAGACACAGAACAGCGGCAGCCTCAGCTGCTAGCTCCACACAATGCCAGACCCTTCTCAGACCCCTCAGTAGGACCTCACCATCAAACTATTAAAAACTTTGTTTCACGTTTTCAAATGTTAGTTATTGGATATTGGGGGTCAACTTTTACATCCGCGAAAATGTGTTCTAGGCCACGTGCATAAACAGAAATGTCCATTAATAGAATACAGATACAGATGACCAATATCTTGCTTGTTTTTTCCATCACAAACTAAGATTTATATATCAACAAAAAAGCTGGTTCTTCAGAGCATTTATATCTTTCCCCTCTCTTCCACCCAGAAGGCTCTGGGGTACCAGACATAAACTATGGTTCACCCTACTTCATGGCCCGGAGAGCAGAGTGGGTCACCCAGATTGACTGCTTAGCCTTCCTCGTCTCAGAATGCATTTAGCATCGAGTGCCTCCCATGCATTTTTATCTGGCTCCTGAAAGGCAAATCAACAATGTGTGAGTTTGCTGCTGGGCACAGGCATGAGGAGACTAGGCTGCATGGCAGAAATCCCAGGAGGAAACAGCAGAGCAGAGCAAAAGGCAAAGGTAACGACAACCACCCAAACGCCTCGCTGTGGCAGGGTGGCAAAGAGCATGAGCAGCAGCAGCAGGCAGCAGGCGTGTCGTCACTGCGTGTTTACTTTCACAACGTAAACAACGGCGGTTCTGGAGAGCAATATGGGGCCCAGTGTTAAGTACCACAAGCCTGGGTCAGAGAGTCAGAGAGCTGGAGAGGGAGGCGAAACCAGGAGACTCTTCAAATAGCCAGACAGCGCTTGGCTCTCGCTGTGTGTGTGTGTGCGTGCGTGTTCTCAATCCAGACCTCGGTTTGTGAAACACGCAGCGCGGGTACTGAAGGCAATACGTTCACATTCACCCCCTTCCACAGACACACACCGGTGCCATAATCATCAAAGATTATCGAGCCCGAGGAGAAACACTGGGAGAGACAGGGGATGTGAGGAAGAGGTGGCAGGAATGAGGAGGAAAGGGAGGAGGTAAGGGGGTTTCCCCAGTCTCCTGGATGCTGTCCTTAAAAATCCACTTAACCTCCATTTAGCCACCCAGGGAGTGTGTGTGTGTGTGCGCGTGAGAGAAAGAGAAAGGGAAGAAAAAAAAACAAAAAGAGCTGCCTCCTCTCTGCAGTTGAAGATCGTTTCCAGCCCCACTGGGCACTGGCACATTTACATTCACCGGAGTGCCCCTCTCGCCGGCAAGCCAACACGTCGGAAGGTTTGATTCCCACTCCCCCCCAACACCATCCCACCCCCCCCCTCCACCACCACTACCACCACCTCCCTCTTTGCACCTTGCATAAACATTGGCGGCTGCCTGCGAAGCTGCGTGTATTTAGGCCAGCGCGTCTGCGGAACCTCACAGGAGGCTCTTTCATGTCTGCCGAACACTGCTGCCTGCCAGGCATGTCATGCTAACAACTCAGCCAGCTTCACATCTCTCTCTCTCTCTCAGTCTCTCTCAGCCCCGCGACTCTGAGCGCAGATGATGCAACAAGACGAAGGAGAAACGTTTTTGTTTTTTTTATCCGTCGGTTTCTTTCTTCTTTCTCTTTTTTAATACTCCTTTTTGGTTAAAGTACTGAGATGTCCAACAGCAGCTCGTCTATTTGATTTAGGGAGAGGTAGAGGGAGGTACCCTAGCACCTGCTTGGAGAGATGACAGCTCAGTTTTGCCTGAGCCATTCAGATGAGTTAATTTTGAAAATCCCATTAAAAATTCCACAGGATCCTGAGTGTAGTGGGGGCATCTGGGCTCAAGTAGTCCACTGGGACACGCAGGCTCTGGTGGGTGAGCTCTGCAGAAACCCCCACTTGACCCATGGGCACAGAGAGCTGTGATTGGGAGAGGATCAGGCTGGCGCGGAGGGAAAAGACCCCCGTAAGCACTGCTGGCGTTGGCACGGGCATTGGCACCACGGAGGGTCCGTCTGTGCCAGGTGTGGAGGGGATGTCTGTGCCATCAACAGAGTGATGGGGGGTGTGGGGCAGGTACCTGGCAGCGGGCTGCGAAAGGAAGCAGGCAGTGGCAGGACAAAAAGAAAAAAAAAGGTGTTTAGAACGCCAAATAGGGAGAGTGAACGTGGGTGGCAGGGTGGTTCTGACCTTCTACACAAGGGCTCAGCCACTGGCTCACTCCATTAACCTGGAGATTCATGAGGGGGGGGGGGGGGGCTCCCCCTGTAAGAACGAGGATCATTTACGGGAAAATGCATTTCTCCCCTGACAGCCCCCGTATGGAAATGTGCACGGTAATGGCGCTCTGACCACTAATGTGGAGAAGATGCTCCCGATTCGCCTCTCATCTGGATAGCAAGCTCTAACAGACTAATTCTCTGCCTTCCCAAGGAGCAAATGAGACCACAGACGGCTGGCATGCACACACATACACACGCACACACACACACGCACAGACACGCACGCACACAGACAAACATACAATCTCAATATAAAAACCATCCACACACGCACTGACGAGCGAACTGCACTAATTTAATAAAAGCACATTTTGAAATCAAAAACACGAAAGACCACATCATAAATGGGAGAAATCGATAGCTTAGTATGGAGGAGCATCACATCGGAAACAAAGGGTCAAGGTTTGGTATGAATGTGTCATGCAGGAAAGGCGAGAGGTGGAGAATGGCTCAAATACTCTCAAAAGGCCAAAATGGGTCCCTATTAGGATGTAATCAGCACAGCCCTGAAAACATTAATTTGGTGAATAATTAATAACAGTCAAATTGGCCTGGGTGGATACAGAGCTGAGCGAGCACTTCTAAAATCAGCAATTTTCTTTAGGATGTTTACATTGAAAAGCTGCAGGATGCACAATTTAGCATAATATAACCATGCATATACACAAATTCCTCCCTCGACTACATCGATCTGGAGCGAAAAGACATAGGATATATTATTTTGCATTACTGTAGAAATGCTGCAATCTCCAGCGATGTCTATTTGAGGACTTTTTTTTTTCTTACCGCAAGAACACAAAGGGATATATTATAAGCTCATAAATTATAAGCAAGCACACACAGTGACACATATAATGAACACACATTCACACACTCATGCACACACGCACGCGCACACACAGCCACACAAGCACAATTCCCCTCACACACAGATGCAAAACTGATGCTTAGGGAATGGGGTGTCAGCTTTCATTGCACTGTATCCATATATAGCCCCCCACCAATCAGTATGATGACTTCTGGTAGGCACAGGAAAGCCTGAGATAATCTTTCAATTTCTGACAAGGACAAAACTAAGAGAAAGCCATGAGGAAGGGTCATGGTCAATGTTATACCAGGGCAGAACTGGCAACAGTGGGGCAGTGGAAACAACAATTAGGACATTTCTAATGACAGGGCAGAGAAATACAGATGGGACTGAATACCAACACACACAAACACACACACACACGCACACAAGAACAACAATATCACATCGGCTTGGGATCTCGCAGACTATGGATGAGAGGGACACGTCAAAGACAAAAATGGAAGTACATTATCAGCGTACAGTAAATGTGTTTTGGGGGCTGGGTGGGGTGGGGGTGTTAGAAGAAGAATAAACACATATTAGCAAAATAAAGACCTAATAGTAAAAATGCATTTATACAGTGCAGTGTTCTTTCTCATTTATTTCGCCTGCCTACATTTTCACAGGACTTCTATTCATCTTATTTAAGCCCACCGTTATTGGAGACATGCATCAGTGATCACTTTATCCCTCAGTGTATGGCTTGCAGTCGTGTGTTCATGCTGCAGTAGGGAAGTACAGCCAACCTGTATTTCACCATTCCTCTCTTATTTAGCATTATTATGGACCTACCATCTATTTGTGATGGCTCCCACTTTAAAAAAAAAAATACATATTGATATGAGAGGGAGAAAAAGCATTGTGTGAATGTGTGTGTGTGTGTATGAGAGAGAAGTGAAAGATGGAAAAAATGCAGTTCCCGAATCAATTGAACATTTCAAATGCGAAACCTCTGACTAAAATATGAACTAATCTACCAAAGGGATTTGCTCTGGTTACCAAGACTACACTTCCCTCCTTTATAATTGTTACTAGAAAATACAAGTCAGCCAAGAAATTCCATTGAGCTGCTTAGAGCAAAGGTGTTCTAGCATAGCAAATGAGGGCCTGAAAAAAAATCCTCATACCCTTAACTGCACACATAAAGCCAGCCCAACCTCAGCGAAAACCAAAGGCAACACAAATCCCACACCCCTCAAAACACAATCACCACCACACAGCTTCTACCATCATTTACGCAACATTATCAACACTGACCACATGCTTGAAAATCACCCATCTGTAAACTACATGCAAACCTCTGGAAACATTGCAAAATAAATACCTTCCACTGCAGCCCCTGTCCTGCCCTTGTTACACACACACAATTAATTCAGCAGGGCCCAAGCTTGTCTGGAGGCAAAAAAACAAAAAAAAACTATGAATGTATTGATTATATTGACTGAAGTGACACAGGGGTATAAACAGCACACGGCAGTGGCTGGGCCCTGGCCATAAAGACACTTCATCACTTCACCCGAGCTTTGGCTCCGGCACTACTGTAACCACCCCCAGAGATTTTGAGGCAGCTCTCTGACTGATGAGCCTCGCTCAAGAGGCAGCCGAGGACTCCCAGCTCCTCATACACACACAGACACAAAAAGTGTAAACAAAAAACACAGCACCTGAGAAGTGTCCAGCTCGTGGTCTCCTTTCACCATGCAGTAGATACAAAGGGCACTGAATGGATGCTAATACAAACAACTTAACAGCACAGTGTGCCCATGCCTTTGGCAGAGTCATCAAATGATGGTTACCACAGCCCAACTATTCCTTCTGAGAGAACGGCAGTTGAAACACTGACAAAAAATAATCTCTTTCCACATTCGCTTTTCTTTTAATTGGTGTGTGTGGGGGGGGGGGTGTAGTTGTTCCCCAAGCTGGAGTCAGCTTGACCTAGATTTGATAATGAAGTTTGGTCCTATGTAACCTTGGGAAAGCGCCACATTAGTCAGACCATCACAAATACATGTAGACTGTAGTGAAGGCTGAGCTGTCCAGTCAAGTCCTGAGACGTTGTGGCCAATGTTTTCTTGTCACACGTGGCTTGAGCAGTCACATGAGCTAGAATTTCTCCACTGCAGACCGGCGCTCATATTATAACTTTTGCCTCCATATTTCCTCAGGCGTTTTGTGCACCACAAAATATCCCTCCAGAAAAAAAGGTAAAAGGTTTAGAATGACTCTCGAATTTAATAGTTATCCCAGAACTGGCGGATACAAATACAACCAGCATACAAGACATACTTCAACAACATGACAAAGTTGATGGACTGCAAACTGAAGCCAACATTTCAACAACACTGCAGATTTGTTAAGATACACAATATCCGTGCATACTGAAGCAGAAACAAAATGGTGTGCATGTATCCAATTCGTATGCAAAAACGGCGTCTGTTGGTAGTGCAAATATAATGGAATTGATGGGAGTAGCCCGTGTCCATAATATTACAAAGGTTTTAAAGGTATAAAATGTCTCAGGGTTAGCTAAACTGTTCGTTATTCAGCAGAGAAGCATCGCTTAGAGAATGATAAATAACTATAAGAGCAATCGGCTTTTCGTGATTTCGAGGAGCTGGTCGGGTGTCACACTGTTCACGCTAGTGACAAGACAAGGAATATCACAGGTCACGCTTTATAGTAAATTAGACTGTGCACCGATGCGTACTGCACCCTGTCGCCCCCCTTCTCCCAAAGTCTAGGGCAAGCCCTTTTCCCCGCATTCAACTAGGCGTAGCAGTGGCATATATCTGAAGGGCAGAAACTCCCCTCCCCTGCCACTTTCCTCCCTCACCTGGTATTTCGTCTTCAAAATCCATGTCGTCTTGCCCCTCGTCTTCATTGCTGAGGGAGCCAGGCATCTTTACTGCATAACAAAATCACACTCACGCCAAGAATGAAGTACTAAAACTTAACCCTCAAAATACCACTGTGTGCTCTAAATGTTTCGAGAAAAAAAACGGACACGTCCGGTAAGAGTGAGGTTATTTTTTTTTTAATATTACAAAAAAGATGGCTGTCCTAATTCTAAAAGAGCGACAAAAAATCCTTTCCTTTCTCCCTCTTCTCTATCCAAATCCTCCAGTCTGAAAATAAGAAAGAGACAAAAATGGAACACACATGCCCAGATTGTGACGTCTGGTCTGTTGCCATGGCAATCCATCCCATAATTTTCCACACAACTAGTTAGTCATGCTCCCCTAGTTACCACTTTTACTAGTAGTGTGCAGTGCTGCAAGTGGCTATGGCAGTGTATACCTCAAGCTCGGTTTGCCCATTTTCCCTGTAAAGTCCGTAGAATCTGAGGTTACACCAGACTGGAAAGGAACTTCCCTCAAATCTTAGCGTACATTTCCTCAAGTAAACTGACACTCGCGAAAGCGGTTCCTTTCCCTTTTCTGCGTAGGATGACTTCCTACACTAGAACACAGAACTGTTAGCATAACTAAACCTGTAATCGGTGAATTATGTTAGCCATAGAAGCCATGGAAATGAACAATATTAGTTTAAGGCGAATTTGGGTCACTGTGCCCCTCTACTTAAGGCTAGCCTACATCTGTACTGGGACAACGACGAACAGTAGAACAACTCTTGTAGCCTACACAGGTGTCTGATAGCGTGGTCGCGTTCTGGAGAAGTAAGGCGATGGAAAACATTTGGAATGATTTTTGGAACGGTCGATGATGATGCAACAAAGACGAAATCTTAAGCGCTACAGCACTGCTGCAACAATGTTGCAGCCTTTGGTGCAAGGACTAAAAATCTTTCAAATTTTGCACACAAAAGAGTGCCTACTGTTAAGACGATACTTTATGGCCTTAGAGGACAGCCGACGTCACTTCGGCAGTTGTCAAGGTTACCGCTACGAGACGCCGGTGTGGGCGAGTACAGGAAACAAAGAGAGCATCTGAATAGGACGCTTTACTGGCTGCGTGCATAGGACAATTGAACAGGTAGGTTTACTTTAATAGCATGTGCTGAACGCTAACAGAAAGTCGTTTAAATGATTGCATACAAAGGCCTCCTGTCACTAGACGCCTAAGGTTTACTGTACACATTCTGGTAACAATATAGGGACAATATTTGTAGCATATCAATTAGTCCTGAATCAAAGCTAAAATTATCCTAGATAATTCCACACACACATGTAACACATAATTGTGATGCTGTAGTCGAACTAAATTTCATATTAAATGTTATCAATAAAACTGCTTATTCTGCAACAGCCTCTGTACTCTTCATCGATTCAACAAAGACTGCTACACCCAGGACATTGGTTCTTTTGAAGATTTATTGTTTACAAAAGAGCGACATGTATTTAATCTTCATCCTCTTCCTCCTCCTCATCCTGGTTGATCTGGAAGTAGCGCAGCTCGTAGCTCTCCTTGGTGTTAGCAACGACGCGAAGCCAGTCTCGCAGGTTGTTTTTCTTCAGGTACTTCTTGGTCAGATATTTCAGGTACCTGTGAACAATTAGAGACTTGTTTAGACGAGAGGCTTTTCAAGTAGAGGCAAACTAAATATTTTACTTTACTTCAGATTTGACAACCACCATCATAAGCTAGCCTCTTATGGAATATATTTTGACCAATTTTCAGAATCACACAACGAATATACAGAGTTCTTGTACATTCTGAAGCTTAAAGTCTAAAGACCCATTTATGACCCACAGGACACCGTCAAAGTAGTGTAGCAGTTCTGTGTAGCACTCATGACACAAGCCAATACACAACAGATAGATTAGAGGTTTAGAGGTGACTTATGAATTTTGATCAGCTTTTAAAAGCTTCTATTTATGGGAGATGCCAAATAGCACAGGTCTGACAGAGGTAATAATGAGACAGAAGTATGTCAAGTCATGACTTCTTAGCAAACATCTCAATTCAGTAAAACTCTTAAGTAAAATACCGTTTTGGCATTTTGTTGACCCCTTCCAACACTGGTATCACTCTGCACATGAAACAGTGACCTCTCAGTGAGTTCAGTTTTTCAAAAATACTTTTTTTTTTTACTTTAAGATATGAAACAAAATGTCAACAAGTTCGATAATCTTGTGAAAACTTTGTACTAAAGGTAAAAACTTTTGATGAGCTTATGGGGTCACAATGCTTGAGTGGTCATGTTAAAATGCCAAATTACTTTCCGCGCTCTAGTGGTGGAAGGAAATTTAGCAGAATACAAATCTGACCACTGCTAGGCCTACCCTGCTGTTGTCAAAGAGAGTTGATTTGAGTGTCATTTGATGCCCATCGTCATATTTCTTGTTCTCAGACTGTTAGCCCTGAGATTTGCAGTTAGATCACAGATTACATTAAATCCCAATTGCATTGAGCTGTGGAGTGAACAGATTTAGACCTGAACTTGACAACTAGTCCCTGAACCAAAAACCAACATCCCCATCCAAAAGCTTAAGATGCTCAGCTGTGAAAATCATGAGCAACAACCACTTTTTAAATTGAATATAGGCCTAGACCTGCCTCTTGCCTCATGGATACGCAACAGGGAAAAGGATACCTTAGGATATTGAAACAGCCCTAAACTACTAAATGCATTCTTTCCACTAAGGAAAGGTTGACGTTAATGGTTTAACGACTTTATAAAAAAAAAGTTCCACTACGATTCTCCCCATTTCTTTCATCAGCACATTTCTAGTATGGGCATACAAGTTAGTAAAGGCATTTAAAAAAAATAACGGTAGTAAGGGCATGAAGTATTGCGGTCACCTTTATGTATTTGTACCTACACACATGAACTATTTCTAAATCAATTCAGAATCATTAACAAAAGCTCCACATTTCCTGGGACTACACACAAATACAGAGGCAACCTGCATAATTTCCCAGTGTGGTTTTAAACGGCTATAAGTCCATTGTTTCAGCTGCAGCTAAATATTTCTGAGCCAACAATCTGTTAACTTACATACAAATATGCATCGAGAAAACGTTAATATTTTAAAAGGCAAAAGGTCAATTTCATTTTATAGAGTAGTTGGGTTTCAGAGATATGAATGTTTTGAATTGCAGGTGTTTAGTGTCGCTAAGCAACAGGGTTTGCATAGAAAAGCCTTTGAACTCTTTGAAATAAGATATTTTTACTGCAGTGTACTTATGTTTGTATTGAGAGCTGAACACAGTGCATCAGTGAAATGTCCACAAATTCTTCACAAATATTAACTGTTAGCATTCAGCACATTTCTATGGCCGAAGTCCCTGTACATGGCCCCCACCTGAGGAGAAGACCATAGGCTTTTATTGGTCTAAGAGAGGTAAACGTGTTATCCACTTCTGCCTCTTCTTTCAGTGTGGTCTCAATTCATTGCTTTCCATCGCAGGTTTCAACCAATTTGTGCCTCAATACTTGTCCCTAACAAGAAATCAGGACATTTTACTCAACTGTAAAGAATTGTCAGCTTCCTACACTTTACATACATTTTAGTCATACAGGTTAACTCCTTCACCATTTGGTTTCTAATGTATTTTGACTGAGGGTGGAAGATCTCACCAGTTTGCCATTGGAGGTTGATTTTAGTTTTTTTGTGAAGATCAATTTTCCTTTTATGGCTTGATATTGAATTGGTGAATAAGATGACTCCTCTTCTGCAAAGCATGCAAGGCTCACCCATCCAAACATAAGCTTGTACAGCATAAAGCTAATGACGACTTGAAGGAAGCAAACAGATGAAAAAGTATTCATTTCACCACCACTAAACAAGCTAGCATCATCGATTTGCTTATGGCCATTGCTAATGGTAGTGTGTGCAAGTTTGAAAGGTATGCTCTCCCTTTCTGCCCCTGAGGTCTTATATGCATTTTGGTTCATACACAAATTCCTTGTTCTAACGAGGAACATGAGAAACATAAGCCGGACCAAGGGGACCTCCCTTAGCCAGACATAAGCCACAATGCAACATACCTGGCCTAAACAGTAGCAGGAAAGGATGCTGACATGCATAATTGATTCGAGTCATCACTTTTTCCTAGTATTGATAGAAACCAGTTAAAACTAGTTGGGTCATATGTCTGTTAGCTACGTCTTTCACTGAAATAATGGGACTATGTTTGACATGAGTCAATTGAGTGGAGTTTCTAATAAAGCGCAATTTATGGATGTCCGTTTACGGAGACACGGAGAGCCCTCTCAGTCGTGGCAAACCCTCTCCAAGCACCTCTCCGTGGCCTGACGTGCACCTCCCAATTTTTTTTAACTATCTGTCTCTGTCAATACATCGCTGTTTACATTGTGGGTATTAGTATGCCAACATTAGATAGTCGGCTCAGACACCTCGCAAAACCCCTCAGACGTATTTTTCAGTTACAGTAACAGGGTTTTTACATTGCAGTGTCTATTTCTCAGTAACTTAAAAAAAAAATGTAAGTAAAAAAAAAGTGTCAAACAAACAACTTTTATGTACAAAATACGACCATCTACGGAGTTTGGTCCGCCGCATTATTATTTGTTTATTGCTTTGCAACACCCACAACCATCGGAGAACCATAAATGAAAACGAGTCCGTTGAGGCAACTGCGTGACCACAGAGTAACGGAGTAGTAGAAGTATATTGAGCCCTTAAGAAGGGGCATTGCCACACAGAGCTTTGGATTTGTGGCTTGAGCGTGTAACTTTCAGTGCCGTGAATAAAACTGCAGTCTCACATGTGTTGCCTGAAAGTTCCTAAGAAGGCATGTTGCATTTGACCAGGTCATGTTTATAATCTACACAAACTAGGTACATTACTGTCAACTGTAAAACTACCTGCCCCTCCCCCACCCCCAAATGACCAGAACATCATCCTTATTTCAATGCCACTACAACTGTAACTTGGGACTAACAAGTTTTCAATCCATTATTTGACCGTTCAATTTGCCCTTCATCCTGCCACCACACCTTTTCTTGTCACCCATATTAAGTTATTAAATGTTCAGAACTGCCCCTCAGCTTTCGTTCAATTTAGTCCATTCAACTACATCCAAAAATAATCCTACAAGGAACTACAAGCTTACTTAAAAAAAGGAACTACTTGAAGAGACACACATATCAAAAGAGGGCTAACAAAGAGGCCACGCAATCGTGCACGTGCAGTGAAGTTGGCTGCTGTGTTGAACCAGTAACTCATTAAAAAAGCTCCAACTGTTACGGAAGAAAACAACCCAATTCCTGGGCCACCACCCCCAGGAAATAAGACAGCAAAGTAGTTGCCGCTTCTACAACTGAAAAAAAACTCGCTTGATATTGAATTGGTAAACAAGATGACTCCTCTTCTGTAAAACATGCAAGACTCACCCACCCAAACATAGCCTTGTACAGTATAAAGCTAATCACAACTTGTTAAAGCAAGCAAACAGATGAAAAAGTATTCGCCACTAAACAAGCAAACATCTTCGCTTTGCTTATGGTAAGTAACATTGCCAAAGACTAAAATGTCTGGTCTGGGAACTTTGCAAACAATGTCAGCAAGTTGGCAGTAAATGTTAACTAGCTGTGTTAGCCAGACCCAGCCCACTTCACTTGAGTGCAGTGTCAGCGCTGGAGAAACGTTAATGTTACAGCTGACATGTAGGGCTGCATAGTCGACTCAATAAAGGAATTTTACACACATTTTGGCTCTTGACAGTTGGCCTAGTCTGTAATTATGTAAGGTCATCGGTTTGCATTTACAGAAGTCTTCATTTAGTCTATAAACGAATGCATTATGCATATACAAAGGCCATTAAGAGCTAAATAAAAGCCAAAATAGTTAGAACTGTCGCCTGCTTTCTCACACATACTGATGTTAGTCTTCACAAACAGATGTTTGCACACTTCTCTTTGGAACAGCTTATGCTTTTCATTTAGTCATGTTGACACAAGGTGGTGATTACTGTATGAACTTTAAACATTTCACTTTATATAAAAAAAAAAAAAAAAAAAAAAAAAAAAAAACATTATCCACTAATTACCATTTCAACCATTGATGCCACCAAAATGTGGGGGCAAGTCACCTCTCAAAATATATTTGTTTTTATAAATGTCCTACACTGCTTTTAGGCTTTATCAGCCAATACATTTTGATGGCAAGTGGAACCTGTGTGGTGTGATGTACTCAAACGCACAAGCTTGGGACACAGGAGGTGGGCATGCAAGCAAGGAGGCCAAAACCCAAGAGTGCTAGCATCTTGTCTCATAAGGTTTCAGGGAATGAGGTTTGTTCACTGCACAGCTCTGTACTCACTGGCTTTAGTCATGGGAAGGACAGATAAACACACTGGTTATTCCTACTAGCCGCTCAGGCTATGCATTATGAAGTTCTGTGGTCTGGATCGTACATTTTGTGCATAGATAAGGTGACAATGGTTTTATCAAAAGCAATACTTGCCTGTTTTACCTGCGTATTGGTCATCGTGTGCAAAAAATAACCTTCTTGCTCATATACCTTTAGGGTTACCTTAACTGAACCCATGAGGACTCTATAAATCAGTCAAACGTAACCCAGCACTGGTGAGAAACCCCACATCATCTCACACTCATCCCTTGGCAATGGCAATTAACTAATGTGATCTGCCCGACATGTAGGATGGATAGTGCCAGTGTGAATGAGCAGAAGAGCATACCTTTTGGAGAAGGGCACTTCGGAAGTCACAGAAATCTTGCTTTTGCTCCTGTCGATGGACACAACTCCACCTCCAAGGTTGCCAGCTTTTCCATTCACTTTGATGCGCTCCGCAAGGAACTGCTCCTAAAATTACATTAAGACGACAAGCAATGACAACACTTCATTGTTCAAATTCACAGTATGACAGTACACAGTATGAACTAAACACTAAAATCCCAAACAATATACAAAACTAAAACATAACCAACATGACAAACCAGGAAGTTGGAGTGTACTGAATTCACGAGTAGACTTACAAAGTTGGCAGCATCCATAATCCCATCCTCGACAGGGTGGGTGCAGTCCAGGGTGAACTTAAGGACCTGCTTTTTCTTCTTGCCACCTTTGGTGGCCAGCTTTTTCTGTCAGATTAAATGATAAACACAAGTATAAAGAGATGGGCAACTATGCGTTCCAGTTTAATATAGCACTACTATGGACGGTCTCGTTTCTAGAGATTCTCACCCACAACACATATCATTCCTTTACGCTTAGCTACAGGAGATTGAATAATAACGCCAACAGGAACATGTGGAAGTATTTATAACGGATTAATTGACGATTATCATCCAGGTGTCGGGTGTGTGCACGATGTGCCAATTCCCTTTTACCCAAAACAACTCAGCACGACCACAACCACAAACTAGCTAATTCGCAGTCTATCTACCTAACTAGATAGCAACCCTTCTTAGGGTGGCAGCAAAGCCAGCAGGCTAGACAAACTTTGATGTATTGAGAACTATTGGTCCCAGTTTTAGTGACGTTAAGCAATACAGGTAATCATTACCACGGGTGGAATAAAGTAAAGCAACATAAGCTAATTTACGTGGCGCTAGGCATGTCCAGCAGCTAGAGACTACTTTAGCTAGCTTTTCAACTACCGTTTATCTAACCTCCTATTCATCGCAAAGAACAAATATTTGAACTGTGTCAGTACACCGACTGTGTATGTTTATTAACATATATTTTACATGAAGCCATTCTGGGTCAGCTAACGTTACATCAAAACACACCGGAACACCACAACAGTTATTTGATGCAGCTACCTCTAGCTAGCTAGCTAGCTACATCGCAACAACGTGGTTCACAATTACCAGGCCTCATTTCAGGCAGTCCTCACAAAACCGTTAATATTTACAACCTTCGGACAGTTTCTTGACGTTCTAGGAAAAAGAGAATCACAACCCGATAGTTACAGAGTACAGGGCTAGCACAGTCGAGCATTTCGGGGTACACAGAGGCTTTTAAAACATTAAATTGACGAAACAGCATTCGACTTACAATTGGGGCCATGGTCGTCAGGCAAGGCAAAGAGAGCGAGGCCGAGCTGCGCTTGCGCTAAATTGACTGGTGCGCTAAGTCAAATGCTGAGCAAATCGATGAAATCATACCTGGGGTTGATTAACAGGCGCGTGCAGAGGAAAATTCACTGAAACACAGGTGTAATATATGTTTTACAACATTTGAAAATGACTTGAAGCTCACTATCCAAAACAATTCATATGAATGGCATCAAAGAGGTGTGGACTAGGCCAATTAGTTTGTGTACCTGATTATCATTTTATTTTCACATATTCAGTGTTATAAGAATATTTTTGACCTCCTGTGTAACATCCATAAGAGAAGAGGGAGCGTGAATGGATAAGAGGAAAGTTTTCACTTCCTGCAGGATATAGGCTCTGTCATGTGACAAGACTCAATTGCCTGAATCAAGGTAAGCAGCCTCTTCCTGGTCACTGGATTGATATTAGTCTAGAAGTAGTTTGCACAGTGGACAGCCCATTGTGACAGATATGCAAACATCTGCATGGATAGATCCTCAGACTCTGTGGGTTAGCTGGGTTATTTTTGCCTCATGCTGATCAAGCACTGCTATCTGTTTTGTCACACCTTTGGCCGTACAACCAACCCTCCTCTCCAACCCAAACTTGTTTCACCCCCCTTCCCCTTGCAGGGGCATGTCAGCTGCCAGGCACCAGGAGCCTTCAGTCAGGCCACTCTTGAGGGACCCCGGCATTGCTGACATTCCTGACACGAATGGCAGCCGTGTCAGCGCTGAGGTAAAGCAGCGCCTCCTGACAGTCACTCATTACACCAGGAACTACTGTAGTCACTGGGTGAAGAAAAGGGAAGTTGCTGCCAGAGAGCCACTCATCAGGCCACTCAGGGAGTCCGCTGGGCTGAGCTGTTTTTGGCAGTGGCCAGTCTCTGCACGGAAATGCAGGACAACAGATCTACGTGAACAACACAGGGTTTCAGAAACAATATAAGAGAAAAAAATTCAACAGACGTTTACATTAATCTGGACTAAAAACAATCTTACCAGGCGAAGAATTCTTCTTCAGGAGTCTATGGTAAGTTGTTTATCCTAGTGCTTAGTTACTGAAGAATTGTCTTTGCTTCAATGATTTAAATGTACTGGTTTCCTTCTTAATGCACAACAATGTGTACAGCGTCATAATACAGATGCATTGTGCACAGGCACCAGCTGAACCAGCAGTTATATATAGTGTTTACTAAATGTTATGTAATTTGTTATTTGCACACTGAACTACAAAGCATTCCACCTGCAGTTGTTTGTTGTTTGTTGTTGTTTTTTTTGTTTTGTTTTTTGAGAGGGCTAACATGATCACACCAAATCTTGGAAGTTCTTTGAGAACATCATAGAAATTAAGCTGTCAAGTCTTGCAAATGACATATATGTGCACAACGTATTTGGGACTTTTATGTAGTCATCAAAGTAGGGTAATGTTCAATTCTATTCTATTACTTATCTTCTACTCTTATTGCATAATTCGTAATTGCATTGTTTTAGACATTTTAGGTAGCCTGCCTTTCTGCACTCAGATGTCTGGAGGCATTTTCCCTGCTTGTGAGGGCCTGTGGGAGTCAGACTATGCCAGCTGCCACCCCATGGTGTGCCACCTGTGCCACGGGCAGTACCAGCAGCCGTGTCTTCTGGACTGCTACCACATCTTCTGTGCCAGCTGCTTGCATGGCAGAATCTGTGACAACCGCCTCAACTGCCCCCTCTGTGGGTAAGGGTCCAGCATGCAGCCAAAGGAGTTTGGGGTTTCTCAATCCGTGATCCGGTATCCCCTGGCAGTGTACATTCTAAATGTGTATTTTCTCTTTATGTAGCCAGAGAAGGGCTTTGAATCTAGGCAGTGGTTCCTATCCTAGGTGATACAGAAAACAGAAGGAATATTTGCTTATGAATAGGGATCTGAAGTCATGTGCGGTTGTGTGTGAATCACTGAGTACTGATAGTATACTGATAGTAGGCTATCAACTGGCAGTATATGTGACTGTTACAAATAGATAGATTGGCATTACTGTGCCAGGTACAGGTATTCTGTTTGTCAAATGCAAGCAAACTTAGAGAAATGTATAATAATGTAAATGTATTCATAATATACAGACAAACTGCATATTCTGATGCCATATACCACAGGTGTCAGAGTACCACAAGCAAATTTGCAGTGTTTGCAGTGTTTGTCTTGTGCTGTGCCCTTTTCAAAACACCCGATTTCTTATATGTGTTGGTGAGAAGTTCCATATATTACTTTATTGTCTGTGATGTCTCAGTCTTCTCAGTATAGTACATAGTACCCCTCTGGGTGTGTGTGTGTGTGTGTGTGTGTGTGTGTGTGAGTGTGAGTGTGAGTGTGAGTGTAAGTGTGAGTGTGAGTGTGTGTGTGTGTGTGTGTGTGTGTGTGTGTGTGTGTGTGTGTGTGTGTGTGTGTGTGTGTGTGTCTGTGTGTCTGTGTGTGTGTGTGTGTGTGTGTGTGTGTTACCTGTATGCTAGCAGTGGGATATCTTTATCAGCTTTGTATGAATGGCAGCTACATTCATTACCATTCCCATCGTTACCCCCATAATAATATCAGCATGGGTTTGCATACGGGATCACCTTTGTAGTAATTACACTGCAATTCCTGAAGGGTTTACACACCTTGAGCCATCTTCATTAGCATTGAGGGCCAACAACATTAAAGGCTTAGTCAGCCTGTGCCAGACAGTGTAAGTCTAACTGGTGCTGTAAGTGTACATCATGGAATGCAAGAGATGCAGTATTTATTTAGACTTTATGTCTAAATTCAACTATATGTAACTGGAAAGTTTTTAGAAAGAATGGTGTTCAGTCATGTCTAACCCTAACCCTAACCCTAGGTTATATTCTCTGTGTTGTCCACTTAAGGATAAGAATTGAGCTTTAACACTTCACAACATCTCTATGTGAATGAACAACTCGGACCAGCCAAAGAGAGAGAGAGAGAGAGAGAGAGAGAGAGAGGAGGAGGAGAAAGAGTGAATGAGTGAGACAGAGAGAGAGACCGATAGAGGAGGAAAAAAGAGAGAGTGAGTTAAAGAGTGAGAGAAAGAGTGAGAGAGAGACAGATAAGGGAGGAAAAAGAGTGAATGAGTGAGAGAGAGAGAGAGACAGATAGAGGAGGAGAAAGAGAGAGTGAGTGAGAGAGAGAGATAGAGACAGAGAGATAGAGGAGGAGAAAGAGTGAATGAGTGGGAGAGAGAGAGAGAGAGACTGATAGAGGAGGAGAAAGAGAGAGTGACTGAGAGAAAGAGAGAGAGAGAGACAGAGAGAGGTGTCTCTGGTCAGGTGTCTGTAGCTCAGACAGCTGCGGGGTCAGTCAGGCTTCTGGTCTTCTTTTAGCCCCCGGGCGGGACGCTTGGCGTACCCCACGCTCCGACAGAGCCACGCCACTGTCACACGACAACAGGCTCCCACACAGGCATGTTGGCAGGGGCTCCCTGGGCTGCATTGATCCCGGCCCTCGGGGCAATTAAAAGCGACCTGCCGCTGCCCTTATTTCATCTCCTGCTGAGAAGTGACTCATGGTGGTCTGTGTTACCTAAGAGTCCCTCTGGACTTCACTCAGAGAGTGGGAGAGGGAGGAAGAGAGAGAGAGAGACAGTAGACAGACAGTAGAGTGTCTGGGTGGGGGGCTGCTGAGAAAAAGATGAGAGAGAGGGAAGCAGAGAGAGAAAGAGTTAAAGTGAGAGGGAGAGGGAGGAAGGAAAATAAGTGAAGAACAGAGAGGGACAGTGAGAGAGTGGGGGAGGAAAGCAAGGCAGAGAGAGAGAGAGAGAGAGAGAGAGAGAGAGAGGTAATGGACAAGGGTAATAAGCATATACTTCTGCAAATGTCATCTTTGAAAAACCTGCTGCCAAGGAGCAGAACAGAATTTGCCCAGAATTTGCCCATAACTTCGTTTGGTTTCCAGGCAGAGCTTTTTATGGATGTTGTCAAACAGAGGACCCGACCCCCGTCCACCAACATCAAAATACCTAATCATACAATCATACAACGACTGACCTAAAAACCTGTTGGAGCTCTCTTTATAGTGCATGGGTAATCTCTGGCTTGTCATAAACAATAGCTGGGACAATTCCCAGTTGAGGTAGAAGGATAGCCAAACATAACTTCAATTCCCTTTCCATCCAGGCCTACTTTTAACAAGAGGCTCTCCTCATTGCCACATGGATGGAAACACACACAGGCTGTGCATATGGTATAGTTATGAAAATGTTTCTGCATCACAGTGTGTGTGTGTGTGAGTGCTTATGTTAGTGAGTGTGTGCAAACGTGTGCATATGTGTGTGTATGACAGAAAGGTGTGAGTGCGTGTCGGTGATGGGAGATTAGAAATGTTATTCCGTTAAGACAACACGGGACCATCAATCTTTCACAACCTGCTGTAACACTATCCTCACCAAGGAGCTCTGGGCATCTACAACTGCAGTGGCAAAGCCGTGCTCGGCTATATTTATCCCATTGTTGTCCTGTGGGCTACTCTCTGTTAGGCCACACAGCACAGCTGTTACGGGTTATGCTTCAAGTAAAGGATGGGCATGAGCATGGCTACAGCCAGACCGCCTTCACTGCAGAATAAGGCTGTGTGCATAGACTCACCAAGGGCATGGGGAGGTGGGCTGATGAATGCAAAAGTCATTCAGGAACAAGGCCACATGCACATTGTGCCTCTGCCGCAGTCTGCTGCTGCTGCAAACTGCAAACGTGATTTAAACATAGAAGGTGTAACTGTCAACTGTATTCCGCAAAGTGGTAATATTACCCAAAACATGATGGCAACGTTGAAAATAAGAACTGAACAAAACAAAACTAGAAGAATATGACTGACTGAGTCCACCGTCATTGCAGTAGAAAGGATAGGAGGTGGTTGCCTCCTGTGAGTACAGAACTTGCTTCCATGTAATTAAAAGGCAGTTTAATAATAGTTGCTGGGTCTATCCGTTAAACTAGAGAATGTGCAGGGTCAATGAGTGGTAATCTAGAATGAGATAATAAATAACATCATGATTACTTAATGATTAACGGTAACACTGCTTACATTTAATGGCAATGTTCATTGCGGTCACATTGTCATGATTACCTAAAGGAGGTATAAACTTAGACCTATCATCTGCTCACAGTTTTCCCATAAATCATCCAGTGATATGCCTGCTGTGTCTAACACATTAATAGGCAAGGAATGTTATGGGAATGACACAAATACCAACTTTGCATGCTTTGGCAGGACCAACCATCAAATGAGGGACATTTTGATCTGAGGGTGGCAAAGGCAACAGGGTGCATTATGCAAGTTCTGCACTTCTGTCATTGCGTGTTGCGAACGCTTTTGAGTCATGTTTACGACAAACCTTCAGTCAAGTTTACAGCAGTGCATTATAAGTGCCAGTGACAAGGTGTTCCAAGGGAGCATCACGTATTATTACCCAGTTTGGCTAGGCTGCACTCATTGGATGACATATACGAGAGCCGGAATTGAGAGAGAGCTGTTTAGTGGCTCAGGACGTTGCCAGTGTGTCTAGAACCAATCTGTATGCTGCTCTAAAAAGGTATCAAGTTCCAGTTGTACCAAAAATGACAGGGTAATTACCACCTTGTTTTCCACAATGTCCCTGTTTCCACATGCCTAAGACTATGTTGGGTCTCTATCGGCCCTGTCAGAGGCCTGAACTCCATTTCCTTGTTAATCCCTCTGAGATGTGTCAATACCCATGTCCAAGGTGCTGAGCCGCTGTCAGAATCCAAAATTAACCTCCACCTCAGGGACCATGAATTGAGGCCCCAGGACCAGAGGTGACCACAAAATTTAGGAGGATGGTTCTAACCTTCTAGAACCAGCTAAGACACTCTGTCGCTCAAACTTCTGGCTATAGGCAGTTCATTGATTATAAGGCACCAACCCATTTATGAAATTAATCCTGCTCAGCTGTCGATGAAGAATTCCCTTCAGTATAAAACAGATCAATATTGAACTTATCTCCACCCTGCACCCTGCATTTTACTGCCTCTATTGCCCAGAAGAAATTAAAGGTTGTTTGCTCTGGCATGAGTTTGTACGCTGTTTGAGTACATGCCTGGGGAAAACTTTAAATTGTAGTGTGTAGGGTTGATGTTTGAGCTTGTATGTGCTTGATTATGTCTGTATGTGTACATGTACGTGTTTTATGTGTAGGTGTGCAACGGTGAGTACAAGTATTAGGGAGAGAGAGAGAGAGAGAGAACCTACCTGTCTTTCCTTCTAAAAGCTGTCAATAACATGACAGCCACTCACCGTTGCTGTGTGCTGAATGTATGCTGCTTCTTTGAGCTCTCCATTCATTGGGTATGGAATTTATACTAGACCCAGCCACATTTTAGTCCCTTATTAACCCCTTGCTATCCCTAAATTCTGACAATATAATCCCTTTTTACTCTTGTTATCTAAAGTGGTGGACACACTTGAGGGGACACACTTCAGACTCATTTCAGTATGGCAATTTGAAGAAGAATGTTGGTAGAGGAAAAGGTATTGTTTTCAAAACAAATCTGTGGGTCCATCTCTGAAACTCACCACCCAGACGTCCTCAGTGTCCAAGACAGTCAGCCCTCAGGGAGATGGGCGACTGTCCTCTGCTATTTTCATCCATGCCAGTCACCCTTTCAAGAACTGTGTAATCTCGGAATTTGCCATGCTGCTATTAGTAGCACAAGATGGCCCCGGTCACTATAGTTACGAGATAAACAGGGTGGTGAGAAGAGGTGCCGAAGGGACATGTTAAAATTCACTGCAAATTTGTTGGTGTGCTTCTTCTGGAAGCTTGAAAGAATGTGTTCCTCTAGTCTTGTCGAGCCAGATGTACCCAGTCCTTCTACATTTTTTCATGTATTTTATCCAGGCTAAACTTCATGTACAGAAACATAGTCAGGAACTTCCTATTTAGCTTAATGATCACTTTAAGTATTGTTGTTCGCAAATGACATGGGGACAAGAAAAGGCACCGCAATGATTTGTCATGGCATATTAGTGCTCTCGATTCCTCTCTAGTTGGTCTGCAGTGAAACTATCACCCTCTCCTGGACTAAGATGGAATTAAATAATACAACTATGAGACACTACACACACTACTTTTGTGTGCCTAAATCTTATCTCATGAAAGTACACAAGATTGTAAATTATAGAAATTTAAGTACATGGTCACATAATGTGGATGATGAGGAATAATTTAATTTGTATTTATTTATTGTGTGTGTATTTGTGTGTGTGTGTGTGTGTGTGTGTGTGTGTGTGTGTGTGTGTGTGTGTGTGTGTGTGTGTGTGTGTGTGTGTGTATGTGTGCGCGTGCGTGCATGTGTGTATGTGTGTGTGTTTTATCTCAGATACCCCACGGTGGTGAAGGGCCTAAACGCACTTCCACCTGAGGACCGTCTGCTCAAGTTTCTGGTAGACAACTCGTCTGACAGCCAGGAGACTGTGCAGTGTGCCAACTGTGACATGGAGAGCAGGATACAGGTAAACAAATACCCTGATCCCTATCCTTCTGGTACACACCGATGACTGCCACAGGAGCTTTAAAGCATCTCATTCCAAGGCCAGGTGCACTTCCTCGTGTGTGTGTGTGTATGTGTGTGTGTGTATGTGTGTGTGTGTGTGTGTGTGTGTGTGTGTGTGTGTGTGTGTGTGTGTGTGTGTGTGTGTGTGTGTGTGTGTGTGTGTGTGTGTGTGTCTGTATGTATGTGTGTGTCTGTATGTGTTTGTGTGTGTCTGTCTGTGTCTGTGTGTGGGTGTGTGAGTGGGTGTGTGTGTGTGTGTGTGTGTGTGTGTGTGTGTGTCTGTATGTGTGTGTGTGTGTGTGTATGTGTGTGTGTCTGTATGTGTGTTCATTCCTAGGCCAGGTGTACTTCCTGGATGACTGATCAAGTAGTACCTGGGCGGAGATACAGAGAAGATAGGAGAGGAAAGGGGACACACACACACACACACACACACACACACACACACACACACACACACACACACACACACACACACATAAAACATGTACATCCACACTTGTGTACATACTTACATACATGAGCAAACACACATACAAGTCACAAATGTACACAGATGCAGTACATACAATGATATATACAACACACACTGTCCAACCACATCAAAAAGGCAAAAATAGAAAGCCAAAGAAAATTCAAAAGTAGTTGGTCTTCAATTCAAGTACTTATGTTGATCTTTGAGATAGTAAAATATTTGTGACAAGTTCACCCTTGGGTTTATCTGTGATATTTTTTAATTCTCTCTGTCAAGGCAAGCAGCAAATGAAAGTAAACCATGAGCTTGATGCGCTTCATCTCTTGTTCTCCAATTTACCACTGGGAAATCAGAACGCATTTACTTGCTTACTTTTGTTTGTTTATTTACTGTGTGTGTGTGTGTGTGTTTGTGTGTGGATGTGTGTGTGTGTGTGTGTGTGTGTGTGTGTGTGTGTGTGTGTGTGTGTGTGTGTGGATGTGTTTGTTTGCTTTTCACTCCTGCTTTCTCTCTCTCTCTCTCTCTCTTTGTGAGTCTGTGTTTATTTTCTTCTCTCACTCCCTCTTTTTTCCCACTGTGTGTGGTGTGTGTGTGTGTGTGTGTGTGTGTGTGTGTGTGTGGATGTGTGTGTGTGTGTGTGTGTGTGTGTGTGGTGTGTGTGTGTGTGTGTGTGTGTGTGTGTGTGTGTGTGTGGTGTGTGTGTGTGTGTGTGTGTGGTGTGTGTGTGTGTGTGTGTGGTGTGTGTGTGTGTGGTGTGTGTGTGTGGTGTGTGGTGTGTGGTGTGTGTGTGTGTGTGTGTGTGTGTGTGTGTGTGTGTGTGTGTGTGTGTGTGTGTGGGTGTGTCCAGGATGCTGTGGAGATGTATTACTGTAACACCTGCAGCCAGCCTCTGTGTGCGGAGTGCAGGGAGATTACCCACAAGGCTAAGATGTTCTCCCAGCACGAGATCGTCTCTCTGGTCAAACGCGCCAAGGAGGGCCACAGAAAGTGCAGTGAGTCCTCGCTCTTTACCCTCCTACTCATATGTCACCAGGCTGGGGGCAAATAACCTCTTCAGCTCTTTTAAAATGTCATTAGTCCTACCTGGGTGGCTTTTTAACAGAAATAGAGATGGACCCTAAAGTCTGATTGGATTAGATTAACAAGCACATAGAGAGAAGCGAAAACACTGACCGTGGTTACATGGATTCGAATAACTGCCTTAGTCGGACTGAAATCGCATTATCCGTTTCATGTAAGCACCTTAGTCGGATCGTAGTCGGACCGCACATAGTCGGACTAACACCCCTGGATAACTCGATCCGATCCAGTTGATAGTTCGACTATTGCGGCATGTAACGGTGAATTGGATAAGGAACTGGACTTTGCGTCTTTGCGCATGCTCCCTCTCTCCCTGCCAGGTCGTGACCCGGAAGACGAAAGAGGGATAAGTTGTCTCAACTGTTCATACTAATGACACGGTTTTTTATGAATATCCTGCAGACTGTCTCACAAGCTTATTCTTGTTGATTATGAACAAACATAACAGAAGAGGTCCGAAGATATGAGCACCTTTACAACCCCTCCTTAAACACGTATAAGGACGTTCCACATTTTATTTGCTTAAAACAACAGCAGTACTGTCAAATCAGCTGTCACTCGGCTATTACCTCACCAAGGTTCCATGGCAATGTTCCGAAAGCCCATTTTTCCGACAGCCCGCTGTTCCGAAATTGTGAGTACAGCAACGTGAACCACTATTGCCCACATGCACATCCCAATGAATCACACAATCATAAACATATAAATGCCTTTATTTCACAAGCATTAACTTGAATTCAGAATATTATTATACACACATGCATTTGCATCGCGATGATACAAAAATATTTGTATGATTGCCAACGCATGCATGCTTTGTCAGTGCTTGACAAGATCTGCGTAATGTCCTGCGACAATCTGCCGGTGATTTCCTTCGCATGAGTGGTAGCCTACCCCATATTCAAAACCAGAGTAGGCTAAGTTAACAAATATTGCCTAGGAAAAGTTATATGCGTGATAGCCCGGTGAGCGTCTCCGCTCTGCTGTGCAAACGAAATGCTTTGAGTGTTTTGTGCCACTTAAAATATTTCTAAATTTTGCCAGGGGGACTATTTTTCGGAATATTGAGATTTTGGAATATCGGGCTTTCGGAACACTGGGCCGTCTCCCCTGACCAATACCTGTCAAACTTGGTGATACTATTCACAACTAATTTGTCCTTCATTTTATCAAATATGATGAAATTTGGTATTGTGCCCGCGAGGCACGCGTGAGTTTAATTGTGTTCAGTTATCTGGCGCTGAAAAAAACCACGAATAAGTACTGTTAAATCAGAAAGCAAATCAGCTGTCACTCGGCTATTACCTGACCAATACCTATCAAACTCGGTGATACTATTCACAACTAATATGTCCTTCATTCTATCAAATATGATGACATTTGGTATTGTGCCCGCGAGGCACGCGTGACTTTAGTTGTGTTCAGTTATCTGGCGCTGAAAAAAACCACGAATAAGTACTGTCAAATCAGAAAGCAAATCATCTGTCACTCGGCTATTACCTGACCAATACCTATCAAACTCGGTGATACTATTCACAACTAATATGTCCTTCATTCTATCAAATATGATGAAATTTGGTATTGTGGCCGCGAGGCACGCGTGAGTTTAGTTGTGTTCAGTTATCTGGCGCTGAAAAAAACCACGAATAAGTACTGTCAAATCAGAAAGCAAATCAGCTGTCACTCGGCTATTACCTGACCAATACCTATCAAACTCGGTGATACTATTCACAACTAATATGTCCTTCATTCTATCAAATATGATGAAATACTAAAACTGAAGTACTGAAGTACTAAAACAATTTGATGCAACTGGCAGAAGGGCAATGCGTTTAGGCTGTAACCCATTATTTGCGCGCGTGTGTGAATGTGCGTGCGTTTCTCTCGCCTTTTATCTTTCACCTTTGAATAATGTAACTTATAAACACATCGGCCCGGCAGAAACAAACAAACAAACAAACAAACAACCCAAGAGGCAACACGCATTTCTGGACCGATGAACAGACGCGATTCATGCTCAATCAACTGTTGTTGTTATTGGTAGTGGTGAAGAGGTCAAGCGGAAAGGGCTGTATCACCACTAGTTGTAATGAAAACAGCGCCACCTATCGTATCGGATATGACATGCTTTCGGCCAATGATTCGATTTATTCACTGCCATGTATATTGGGATAATAGCACCTACCCTCGAAAGAAAGCATAGTCCGACTAAGCAAAGATTCGAATTATACCATCATGTAAACACACTGACTGGCATGAAACAAGTAGCATGTTCTGTCTTGCAGTGCAAAATGTAAAACTCATTCACACATCCCTCTCAAACTTGTACATGCTGTGGGCGAATAAAAACCTTTTTTTGAATGGCTGGCTGGCTGATTGTTATTACACAGAGCTGAATGCTGTTCAGCTCAGCAGATGGGTTCTAGTATGTCCAGTAGGAGAGAGAAGAGGGGCTCTGGCCATCCCCTATTGTGCACAAACACCTTTGCAGGTGAGGCTAATTGGCCCAGTGCCATGTCCTGTCTCCACCTATTATGGTCTCCATTGCCATGGCACATGGACAGAAAGTGGTGCAGAGGAAGGGAACATCCTAGTGCTGTGCTGTGCTGTGCTGTGCTGTGCTGTGCTGTGCTGTGCTGTGCTGTGCTGTGCTGTGCGAGTGCTGTGCTGTGCGAGTGCTGTGTGAAATCCTCTAATCCTAATCTTTTTCCAATTAAAAAAGTTACTCTAAATACCTTTCCCTCATTAACCTTAACAATGAAGGGTTACCACATGTTCTGTGTTGTATTCCAAGCCTTTTTGTATGTTGAAAAAAAAATGGAACGAAATACATTTTTTAAATACGACAAGTGTATATTTGAGTGTGTCCAATCAACAGTGCTGTGCTTGCGGAGTGACTGAGGGGCTGGTTAATGTGTGTCCCCTCAGGTCTCCATGACGAACCCTACATTATGTTCTCCACGGAGAAGAAGTCCATGCTGTGCATCAACTGCTTCAGAGACATGCAGGTGTAAGTGGCCATTACATTTGCAACCAGTTCACCATAGTATCAAAGTGAGGAGGGACAGGAAGGCTATTCATCTGCTGTGTCAGTCTCTTTCTCTCTTTCTGTATCTTTATCACTTCCCCTTTTCCACCCATAGCTTTCTGTATGTCCTCTTTTTCCTTTTCATGTATGTACATGTGCACACCGAAAAATACATAAGCACACAAATACTACCCTGTATTGCTGTGTATTTATATTAGCAATAGCTTAGAATAGTAACACTGTTACTGTTACCTTTCTGTTATTGTTGCAGAATTTGACTATAGGTGCAAGTATGTTTGTTCTCCCGATTTTGCTCTAAACAACATAGCAGTTGTCTTAAATTACACTAATAACATGAAGCAAATTTTACATATCCATATATTTGTAAGTCATTTTCCTCTCTGGAATGTACTGGCTGTCAGAATGCTTGTGTATTTATATGCTAACGATCTGTATGGCCATAAAAGTGTGATCATGTTTCTCTGTGTTTGTTCTGTAGAGAGAGCCGGACTCACTGCATTGACATTGAGACGGCCTATGCTCAGGGCTGTGAGATACTCGACCAGGCTGTGATGGTGAGCCGATTGATTTGATCTCAAATGCTAAAATAGCTCTTTCGTATTATATGTGATAGACATGTATAATTTATTTCGCCAGGCTCTGTCTGTAACTATGCTATTTCTAATTAAACCGCATGGATTTCCTGGAGTGATTCCAATACATTATTGAAATCATACCTGCATGCTTTACGCCACCAGAGAATGGTGTATTTCGCTGAGTCTTTTAATTCAAAGTCAAAGTCAAAAGTCAAAGTCAAAGTAGCTTTATTGTCAATTACTTTGCATGTTAAGACATACAAAGGAATCGAAAAAAACGTTTCCCACTCTCCCACGGTGAAACATATAAGTGCACACGCACAACAACAGATAAGACAAGACATATAGATATACATATACATATAGTTATAAACATTCAGATACATGTACAGCAGCATAAGTTTCCTTTAAAGTGAGGTTATGGTAGTGCAAAAAAAAGGCAGCAAAAAGACATCCTGTGAGATGTATTTGTTACATTGGCAGTGCAAGTATAACAGTAAGTGGTAAAGTGATAAAAGTGCAAGGGACAGTTTTGTTGCAGAGTCCTGAGTTATTGTAGGGGGGGGGGGGGATTTCAGCCTCGTATCAGACTGACGGATATGGCTGGGGGGAGTGAGGGGAGAGAGTTTAGCTTCCTGACAGCTTGGTGTATAAAGCTATTTCTGAGTCTGGTGGTGCGGCAACGGAGGCTCCTATACCTTCTTTCAGAGGGTAGGAGGCTGAACAGACTGTGTGCGGGGTGGCTGGTGTCACTCGCAATCGAGGTAGCTTTCCGGGTGAGGCGGGTGGTGTATATGTCTTGCAGGGAAGGGAGTGGGAGTGGGGCACCAATGATCTTACCAGCTGTGTTCACTATGCGTTGCAGTGCTATCCTGCTGTGTTCAGTACAGCTACTGCCCCACACAGTGATGCAGCTGGACAGGATGCTTTCAATGGTGCCCCGGTAAAATGCGTTCAGGATGGGTATGGGAGCTTTCACTCGCTTGAGCTTGCGGAGGAAGTAGAGGCGCCGCTGGGCTTTCTTCGCCAGTGATGCAGAGTTGGTGGCCCAGGAGAGGTCTGCACTGATGTGCACCCCCAGGAATTTGGTGCTGCTCACACGCTCCACAGCAGCACCATCGATGGTCAGTGGTGGGTGTTCAGTGTGGCTTTTCCTGAAGTCAACCACAATCTCCTTTGTTTTGCTGACATTCAGCAGGAGGTTGTTGTCTCTGCACCATGTGGTCAAAAGGTTGACCTCCTTCCTGTAGTGGGTCTCATCGTTCTTGGTGATGAGACCCACCAGAGTTGTGTCGTCCGCAAACTTCACCATGTGATTGGTGCTGTGGGTTGTTGTGCAGTCGTGAGTCAGCAGGGTGAAGAGCAGGGGACTGAGCACACAGCCTTGTGGGGCCCCTGTGCTGAGTGTGATGCTGCTCGAGATGTTGTTGCCGACTCGTACTGCTTGGGGTCGCTCACTGAGAAAGTCCAACACCCAATTGCAAAGGGAGGTGTTGAGCCCCAGCTGGTCCAGTTTGCAGATGAGTTGTTGTGGGATTATTGTATTAAAAGCTGAACTAAATTCTGTATGTCTACAACATTAATTTAGAAGAAGGATTGCCTTAGCTTGTGTGTTTTCCCTCCTTAAGGCAGTGAAGGAACTGCAGACTTCAGCGCGGGAGGCCA